>NW_021822406.1:0-300000 GCF_901001165.1 Salmo trutta | reverse complement strand
TACGGTACTCCCTGTATATAGCCTCATTACTAACCTGTACCCCCGCACATTGACTCGGTACGGTACTCCCTGTATATAGCCTCATGACTAACCTGTACCCCCGCACATTGACTCGGTACGGTACTCCCTGTATATAGCCTCATGACTAACCTGTACCCCCGCACATTGACTCGGTACGGTACTCCCTGTATATAGCCTCATTACTAACCTGTACCCCCGCACATTGACTCGGTACGGTACTCCCTGTATATAGCCTCATTACTAACCTGTACCCCCGCACATTGACTCGGTACGGTACTCCCTGTATATAGCCTCATTACTAACCTGTACCCCCGCACATTGACTCGGTACGGTACTCCCTGTATATAGCCTCATTACTAACCTGTACCCCCGCACATTGACTCGGTACGGTACTCCCTGTATATAGCCTCATTACTAACCTGTACCCCCGCACATTGACTCGGTACGGTACTCCCTGTATATAGCCTCATTACTAACCTCTACCCCCGCACATTGACTCGGTACGGTACTCCCTGTATATAGCCTCATTACTAACCTGTACCCTCGCACATTGACTCGGTACGGTACTCCCTGTATATAGCCTCATTACTAACCTGTACCCCCGCACATTGACTCGGTACGGTACTCCCTGTATATAGCCTCATTACTAACCTGTACCCCCGCACATTGACTCGGTACGGTACTCCCTGTATATAGCCTCATTACTAACCTGTACCCCCCGCACATTGACTCGGTACGGTACCCCCTGTATATAGCCTCATGACTAACCTGTACCCCCGCACATTGACTCGGTACGGTACTCCCTGTATATAGCCTCATTACTAACCTGTACCCCCGCACATTGACTCGGTACGGTACTCCCTGTATATAGCCTCATTACTAACCTGTACCCCCGCACATTGACTCGGTACGGTACTCCCTGTATATAGCCTCATTACTAACCTGTACCCCCGCACATTGACTCGGTACGGTACTCCCTGTATATAGCCTCATTACTAACCTGTACCCCCGCACATTGACTCGGTACGGTACTCCCTGTATATAGCCTCATTACTAACCTGTACCCCCGCACATTGACTCGGTACGGTACTCCCTGTATATAGCCTCATTACTAACCTCTACCCCCGCACATTGACTCGGTACGGTACTCCCTGTATATAGCCTCATGACTAACCTGTACCCCCGCACATTGACTCGGTACGGTACTCCCTGTATATAGCCTCATTACTAACCTCTACCCCCGCACATTGACTCGGTACGGTACTCCCTGTATATAGCCTCATTACTAACCTGTACCCCCGCACATTGACTCGGTACGGTACTCCCTGTATATAGCCTCATTACTAACCTGTACCCCTGCACATTGACTCGGTACGGTACTCCCTGTATATAGCCTCATTACTAACCTGTACCCTTGCACATTGACTCGGTACGGTACTCCCTGTATATAGCCTCATTACTAACCTGTACCCCTGCACATTGACTCGGTACGGTACTCCCTGTATATAGCCTCATTACTAACCTGTACCCCCGCACATTGACTCGGTACGGTACTCCCTGTATATAGCCTCATTACTAACCTGTACCCCCGCACATTGACTCGGTACGGTACTCCCTGTATATAGCCTCATGACTAACCTGTACCCCCGCACATTAACTCGGTACGGTACTCCCTGTATATAGCCTTGTTATTGTTATTTTATGGTGTTACTTTCTTATTCTTTTTAACTTTAGTTTATTTGGTAAATATTTTCTTAACTCTTTCTTGAACTGCACTGTTGGTTAAGGGCTTGTACGTAAGCATTTTCACAACAAGGTCTACACATGTTGTACTCGGCGCATGTGACAAATAAAGTTTGATTTGATTTGATTATGTTTGAGAGGCTTCCATTTAAGAACACCCTCTGTGTCCTGTTAGACAAGTAACTCTTTATCCACATTATAGCAGGGGGTGTAAAGTCATAAGTTTTTCCAGCAGCAGACTATGATCGATAATGTAAAAAGCTGCACTGAAGTCTAACAAGACATCCCCCACAATCATTTTATCATCAATTTCTCTCAGCCAATCATCAGTCATTTGCTGTGCTTCCCGATAAGCGTGCTGAAAGTCTGTTGTTAATTTGTTTACTGTGAAATAGCATTGTATGTGGTCAAACACAAAGCTAATGTACCAAATGAACATACAACGTGTACAAACACGGAACATGGAAACATAGCGTGGCGCGTCACAATAACCACATAACAATAAACAATTTCACACAAAGACATGGAGGGGAACAGAGGAATAAATACATGCAGTGTGATTAGGGAATGAAAACCAGGTGTGCAGGGAACAAGACAAAACAAACGGAACAATGAAAAATGGAGTGGCGATGGCTAGAAAGCCGGTGACGTCGACCGCCGATCGAACAATGAGGGGAGCCGACTTCGGCGGAAGTCGTGACAGTGCTAAATTCACCCACACAGCTGATGTCTCGTTAAACCATCAATATGTTCTAAATTCACCCACACAGCTGATGTCTCGTTAAACCATCAATATGTTCTTAATTCACCCACACAGCTGATGTCTCGTTAAACCATCAACATGTTCTAAATTCACCCACACAGCTGATGTCTGTTAAACCATCAATATGTTCTAAATTCACCCACACAGCTGATGTCTCGTTAAACCATCAATATGTTCTTAATTCACCCACACAGCTGATGTCTCGTTAAACCATCAACATGTTCTAAATTCACCCACACAGCTGATGTCTGTTAAACCATCAATATGTTCTAAATTCACCCACACAGCTGATGTCTCATATATTACATCAATATGTTCTTAATTCACCCACACAGCTGATGTCTCGTTAAACCATCAACATGTTCTAAATTCACCCACACAGCTGATGTCTGTTAAACCATCAATATGTTCTAAATTCACCCACACAGCTGATGTCTCGTTAAACCATCAATATGTTCTTAATTCACCCACACAGCTGATGTCTCGTTAAACCATCAATATGTTCTAAATTCACCCACACAGCCGATGTCTGTTAAACCATCAATATGTTCTAAATTCACCCACACAGCTGATGTCTCGTTAAACCATCAATATGTTCTTAATTCACCCACACAGCTGGTGTCTCGTTAAACCATCAATATGTTCTAAATTCACCCACACAGCTGATGTCTCGTTAAACCATCAATATGTTCTAAATTCACCCACACAGCTGATGTCTCGTTAAACCATCAATATGTTCTAAATTCACCCACACAGCTGATGTCTCGTTAAACCATCAATATGTTCTAAATTCACCCACACAGCTGATGTCACAGCTGATCTCAACCATTATTGGTCACCTCTACCGCTCCCTAAAAGATGATGTCAGAGATCTGTATATAATGACGAGATGCTCATGTCTCCGTCCTAACAATGGGAGTCGTCCCAAAGGCAGGAAGGCAGGCGACAAGCTTAGGTCTGCGTTTTAATCCCATAGAAACTCATTGGGTTTATTTTGGCGAGAGTGAGCCTTCTCGCTTTGCTTCTACCTCTCTGCCTTGGTCCTGCTTGCAAGCAAAGTCTTTCAAGATATGTTCGCCCTCTGGTTGCTAAGGGCGAGCATTCTGTACAACAGAAATTAAGTATTTCCTCGTTTACCACGACAAATCTGTAAAAATGTACCCCTCGCTTTGTATAAATCGAAACTAATGTTGGTGTACTATTATTTTATTTCTTTACTATTTATGTTATCCAAAAGTGTCTGGTATGGTCATTTCTTATAAAGAAAATTAAGACATTAATCTGGACTGTTCATATATTTGAAATGCGTAACTACATCAAGACAATCTGGAGATTGCATTATTTGGGGGGGGGGGGGGTGGGGGACATGACAGCCACTATAACTCAAAAATAACAACAAAAATGTATACATATTTAGCTTCCAGTCAAATGTCTATAAATACGAAGAGTCTGATCTTTCAGATACAATTGGAAAGGAGTTGATAATCCATAGCATTCCAGAGTTGAAAGACTGATGGCTCCGGTGCCCATATAGATCATATCCACTGGTGCCCATATAGATCATATCCACTGGTGTCCATATAGATCATATCCACTGGTGTCCATATAGGTCATATCCACTGGTGTCCATATAGGTCATATCCACTGGTGCCCATATAGATCATATCCACTGGTGCCCATATAGATCATATCCACTGGTGCCCATATAGATCATATCCACTGGTGCCCATATAGGTCATATCCACTGGTGCCCATATAGATCATATCCACTGGTGCCCATATAGGTCATATCCACTGGTGCCCATATAGATCATATCCACTGGTGCCCATATAGATCATATCCACTGGTGCCCTTATAGGTCGTATCCACTGGTGCCCATATAGATCATATCCACTGGTGCCCATATAGATCATATCCACTGGTGTCCATATAGATCATATCCACTGGTGCCCATATAGATCATATCCACTGGTGCCCATATAGGTCGAATCAACTGGTGCCCATATAGATCATATCCACTGGTGCCCATATAGATCATATCCACTGGTGCCCATATAGATCATATCCACTGGTGCCCATATAGATCATATCCACTGGTGTCCATATAGATCATATCCACTGGTGCCCATATAGATCATATCCACTGGTGCCCATATAGATCATATCCACTGGTGCCCTTATAGGTCGTATCCACTGGTGCCCATATAGGTCATATCCACTGGTGCCCATATAGATCATATCCACTGGTGTCCATATAGATCATATCCACTGGTGCCCTTATAGGTCGTATCCACTGGTGCCCATATAGATCATATCCACTGGTGCCCATATAGGTCATATCCACTGGTGCCCATATAGATCATATCCACTGGTGCCCATATAGGTCATATCCACTGGTGCCCATATAGATCATATACCTCTGGTGCCCATATAGGTCATATCCACTGGTGCCCATATAGGTCATATCCTCTGGTGCCCATATCTCCTATAACAACCATAGAGGTGGCCATTTTAGATCGTCAGATTACCTCAATCACCAAATTTTCTCAAACTGAGTATCACCCAAACACAAAACGTAATGAATAACATGCAAAAGTAGTGGAACGTTGAATTAAAAGGAAAAGGTGCTGTACTGAGCGACTAGTTGAAAAAACTATTGGTTTGAAAATGCACTGTTGCCCTTAATGTATAACTCCTTGCTTTAAGCTACACAAACCACAGTAATAGACTGAAGTTGCAATTATTTCAATACCATTTTGTTCTCTTTTTTTATCCTGTGACTTCAATGCGCACATTGCACAGTTTCTCTAGAGATAAATCAGACCCAGACTGAACTGTGTGATGTAGTAGGGAGTTGTAGTTTCTCTAGAGATAAATCAGACCCAGACTGAAATGTGTGATGTAGTAGAGAGTTGTAGTTTCTCTAGAGATAAATCAGACCCAGACTGAAATGTGTGATGTAGTAGGGAGTTGTAGTTTCTCTAGAGATAAATCAGACCCAGGCTGAACTGTGTGATGTAGTAGAGAGTTGTAGTTTCTCTAGAGATAAATCAGACCAAGCCTGAAATGTGTGATGTAGTAGGGAGTTGTAGTTTCTCTAGAGATAAATCAGATCCAGACTGAACTGTGTGATGTAGTAGAGAGTTGTAGTTTCTCTAGAGATAAATCAGACCAAGCCTGAAATGTGTGATGTAGTAGGGAGTTGTAGTTTCTCTAGAGATAAATCAGACCCAGACTGAACTGTGTGATGTAGAGTTGTAGTTTCCAAAAGGCCAATATTCTACATAGTTTAGCGCGTAAAACGTAATTAACTACAATAACCATAATCCGTTGCGCTACTTGTTCATCTGTGTTTCTTTTACGACTGCCACGGAAGAGAGAAGGAAGAGTGTGCGATCCTGAGGTGATGTGATCTAAGTCAGGGTTCCCAAACTCGGTCCTGGGACACCCCTGAGTTCTACACAGCTAATTCAAGTAACAAGCTCATCATCAAGCTTTGATTATTTGAATAAGCTGTGTAGTGCTAGAGGGCAAAAACCAAAACACGCACCCAAGGGGGGTCCCAGGACCGAGTTTGGGAAACCCTGATCTAAGTGATTGGTATTCTGACTGACATGTTGAGTTGTCTACTTCCAGCCATCCATTCACCCACTCAGAAGACCTCTAGTGATGTTCTGACTGACATGTTGTGTTATCTACCTTCCAGCCATCCATTCACCCACTCAGAAGACCTCTAGTGATGTTCTGACTGACATTTTGTGTTGTCTACCTTCCAGCCATCAATTCACCCACTCAGAAGACCTCTAGTGATGTTCTGACTGACATGTTGTGTTATCTACCTTCCAGCCATCCATTCACATACTAAGAAAAGCTCAATATAATGAATGTCCACTTGTGGCTAACATAGTTAACAAAATATTAATGAGATTTTTCTTCAGAAAACATGTTGCACAATTTTTATTTATTTTTTACAATCAGAACCCAGTGTTTTCTCCAACATGGGGGAATAATACTGATGGGAACAGTCATCAGGTAGTGAATGTTGTTGTTCATTTCAACAACTTATCAACATTATCAGAACAACATCATCACATTAACCTTTAGCTTGAAGACTAAGAGTTCTATCCGGTATTTTATTAGAATCCCCATTAGCTGTTTCTAAAGCGGCAGCTACTCTTCCTGGGGTCCACATGACACATGACGCATAATACAGCACATTAATAGACAAGAACAGCTCAAGGACAGAAATACATAAAAAATAAATAAAAGGCACACGTAGCCTACATATCAATGCACACAAACTATCTAGGTCAAATAGGGGAGAGGCGTTGTTACATTTTACATTTTAGTCATTTAGCAGACGCTCTTATCCAGAGCGACTTACAGTAGTGAATGCATACATTTCAAAAAATATAATTTCATGCATTTTTCTGTTTGTACTGGCCCCCCGTGGGAATCGAACCCACAACCCTAGCATTGCAGACACCATGCTCTACCAACTGAGCCACAGGTGCCGCGAGGTGTTGCGTTATCTGTTTTTTGAAACCATGTTTGATGTTTGAGGAATATGAGATGGAAGGAAGTTCCATGCAATAAGGGCTCTATATAACACTGTACGTTTTCATGAATTTGTTCTGGATTTGGGGACTGTGAAAAGACCCCTGGTGGCATGTCTGGTGGGATAAGTGTGTGTGTCAGAGCTGTGTGTAAGTTGACACTGCAAACAATTTGGGATTTTCAACACATTAATGTTTCTTATTAAAAAGAAGTGATGCAGTCAGTCTCTCCTCAACTCTTAGCCAAGAGAGACTGGCATGCATAGAATTTATATCAGCCCTCTGATTACAATTAACAGCAAAACGTACCGCTCTGTTCTGGGCCAGCTGCAGCTTAACTAGGTCTTTCCTTGCAGTACTGGACAACACGACTGGACAATAATCAAGATTAGATAAAACTAGAGCCTGCAGAATTTGCTTTGTGGAGTGTGGTGTCAAAACAGCAGAGCATCTCTTTATGACGGACAGACCTATCCCCATCTTTACAACCATTGAATCTATATGTTTTGACCATGACAGTTTACAATCTAAGGTAACGCCATGTAATTTAGTCTCCTCAACTTGTTCAACAGCCACACCATTCATTACCAGATTCAGCTGAGGTCTAGCACTTAAGGAATGATTTGTACCAAATACAATGCTCTTAGTTTTATAGATGTTCAGGACCAGTTTATTACTGGCCTCCCATTCCAAAATAGACTGCAACTCTTTGTTAAGGGTTTCAGTGACTTCATTAGCTGTGGTTGCAGATGCGTATATGGTTGAATCATCAGCATACATGGACACGCAAGCTTTGTTTAATGCCAGTGGCAGGTCATTGATAAAAATAGAAAAGAGTAGAGGGCCTAGAGAGCTGCCCAGTGGTACACCACACTTTACATGTTTAACATTAGAGACACTTCAATTAAAGAAAACCCTTTGAGTTCTATTAGATAGATAGCTCTGAATCCACGATATGGCAGAGGTTGAAAAGCCATAGCACATATGTTTTTTCAACAACAGGTTATGGTCAATAATATCAAAGGCTGCACTGAAATCTAACAGTACAGCTCCCACAATCTTCTTATTGTCAATTTCTTTCAACCAATCATCAGTCATTTGCGTCAGTGCAGTACATGTTGAGTGCCCTTCTCTATAAGCATGCTGAAAGTCTTTTGTTAATTTGTTTACAGAGAAATAGCATTGTATTTGGTCAAACACAATTTTTCCAACAGTTAGCTAAGAACTGGCAGCATGCTGATAGGTCTGCTGTTAGAACCAATAAAGGCCGCTTTACCACTCTTGGGTAGCGGAATTACTTTGGCTTCCCTCCAGGCCTGAGGACAAAGACTTTCCTCTAGGCTCAGATTAAAAATATGACAGATAGGAGTCGCTATAGAGTCAGCTACCGTCCTCAGTCGCTTTCCATCTAAGTTGTCAATGCCAGGATGTTTGTCATTATTGATTGTTAACAAAAAAAAATCCACCTCTCCCAAACTAACTTTACAAAATTCAAACTTGCACTGCTTTTCTTTCATTATTAGTTTTTTTATGCATGAATATAATTACTCACTGTTTGTCATAGGCATTTCCTGCCTAAGGTTGCCCACTTTGCCAATGAAATAATCATTAAAATAATTGGCAACATCAAATGGTTTTGTGATGAATAAGCCATCTGATTCGACAAAAGACAGAGCTGAATTTGTTTTTCTGCCCATCATTTCATTTAAAGTTCTCCAAAGTTTTTTCCATCATTCTTTATATCATTGATCTTGGCTTCATAATACAGTTTATTCTTCTTTTTGTTGAGTTTAGTCACATAATTTCTCAATTTGCAGTAAGTAAGCCAGTCAGATGTGCAGCCAGACTTATTAGCCACTCCTTTTGCCCCATCTCTTTCAACCATACAGTTTTTCAATTCCTCATCAATCCATGGAGCCTTAACAGTTCTAACAGTCAGTTTCTTAACAGGTGCATGTTTATCAATAATTGGAAGAAGCAATTTCATAAATTCATCAAGTCCAGCGTGTGGATGCTCCTCATTAATCACATCAGACCAACAAATATTTGGAGAGTCACAGCAAAATCTTTTGTATGATCTCCTATACACTATTTTAGGCCCAGCTGTTGGAACTTTGGCTTTCCTGGATATAGCCACTATACTGTGATCACTGCATCCAGTGGGTACGGATATAGTGTAGAACAAAGTTCTACAGCATTAGTAAAAATGTGATTGATAGATGTGGATGAACCTTTCCCTGTAGTGTTTGTAAACACCCTGGTAGGTTGATTAATAACCTGAACCAGATTACAGGCACTGGTTACAGTAATAAGCTTCCTCATGAGCAAACAGCTTGATGAAAACCAGTCAATATTCAGGTCCCCAAGAACGTAGACCTCTCTGTTTACATCACATACACTATCAAGCATTTCACACATATTATTTAGATACTGACTGTTAGCACTTGGTGGCCTATAGCAATACCCCACAAGAAAAGGCTTTAGATGTGCCAAGTGAACCTGCAACCACAACACTTCAATAACACTTGATATAAGATATTCTCTAAGCATTACAGGGATATGGCTCTGAATATATACAGCAACACCTCCACCATAAGCATTTATGTCTCTTCTATAAATGTTATATCATTGTACTGCTACTGATCTATCATCAAATTAATGATCTAAGTGAGTCTCAGAAATGTCTAATATATGAATGTTATCTGATGTTAGCAAGTTATTCATTTCATGAACCTTATTTTTAAGGCTACATATATTAATATGGGCTATTTTCAGCCCTTTCCTGGGTAGCTTATCAGAGATAGACATAATATTGAAAAGAGCAGACAAAGCAAGGGGGAAAAATACATTCAGCAGTCCATTAATCAATTGCTGTGTGTGTGCTGCGGGGTTGAAGCTACAATCAATCCGCATCGCGGAAGTTCAGCTTTGCAGCGTTATTGAAATTTAAAGGCAATGTTACCGCTTTAGTGGAGACTGCATTCAAGGTAAACCCCGCATATGTCGGCTCAATCCGAAATTACCTTAAACACTTCAGCTGTACAGACTGAATAGAGTCCTAGTACACAAATTAATGAAATGAAACAAATGAAACCAAGACTAAATTCATGAGGTTAGAGTCCAGAAATACACTGAGTCCATAGTTGCGAACATAAGCAACCGTTTAAATGTAAAACAATTTTTCCGGCACAAAATGAATATCAGCCAACTAAAATGGTTGATTTAATTGCACATGACATAACACTAAATTGTAGCTGGTCTCATCAGATAAATGCCCCAATTGCTAACCTCACCTGGAACAAATCATTAATCAGCATATCTAAGACTTAACATTAGACTTCATATCCACCAACAAATGTAATTTCTTAAAATAAACCTACAAATTCAAGGTTTACTTTTGTTCCATTGGTCTGTAACAAAAATGTTGTGTTCGAATATTAAATTGATGCTTCCTTGACTAGACTACTAGTGACTACTAACATTAGACAACATTGTCATGTTTTTGCATAAACAGTATGACAAAATGTTTTTGTTTTTGTTTGACATACATCCATGATGAGGTCCTTTCAACATGTACAATTCAGCGTTCTGTCAACTGCAAGTAAATCAATGATTTTAATTGGCTGATACCCATTTTGTGCTGGATAACGTGTTTACATTTAAAACGGTTGCTTATGGAGCCATAAAAAATAAAAAATAAATGAATTGTAATCTGATTTTAGACATGTTCATGTCTTCAGAGGAAAAAAGAAACAAAACCTATTTTTTATTAAGATTTCAAATAAACAATATGATTTAATGTGACATAAAACAACAGTCAAAAAACTGTCCGGAGAAAATGTCTTTCCACAATTAGGTTCCCTAACTAAAACTCTTTCCAAACTGTGAGCTTATCCTCCCCTGTGTGTGTATGTTCTCATGCCTTTTCAGGTTCCCTAGCTTGGCAAAACTCTTTCCACACTGGCAACAATGGTAAGGTTTCTCTTTAGAGTGTATTATCTTATGTATGTTCAGGCTATCTAAGTCAGTAAAACTCTTTCCACACTGGGAGCAGTGGTAAGGCTTTTCTTCTGTGTGTGTCCTCTCGTGCATTTTAAGGTCTGTTGATCTTGAAAATATCTTTCCACACTGGGAGCAGTGGTAAGGCTTTTCTCCCGTGTGTTTCCTCTCATGCTCTTTCAGGTTCCCTAACTTGGTAAAATCTTTTCCACACACGGAGCAATGGTAAGGTTTCTCTCCTGTGTGAGTCCTCTCATGCTCCTTCAGATTATCGGACAACCTAAAGTTCTTTCCACAATGGGAACAAGGGTAAGGCTTCTCTCCAGAGTGTATTCTCTTATGTTTGTTCAGGTTCCCTAACTGGGTAAAACTATTTCCACACTGAGAGCAGTGATAAGGCTTTTCTCCTAAGTGTATTCCTTTATGCCTTTTCAGGCTCACTAACTGGGTATAACTTTTTCCACACTGGGAGCATTGGAAGGGCTTTTCTCCTGTGTGTGTTCTATCATGCTCTTTCAGCTTCCATAACCACTTAAAACTCTTATTACACTGGGAGCAGTGGTGTTGTCTCACTGGTTTGGGCATCTCTGGGTATGGTTTCCCTGAAGAAGTCTTCACACTGTCAGAGTGAGAGTCTGGTCTTTCTCCTGCCAAAGACAAACAGAGCATTTAGTTAAACAAAGAGACCTGAATGAAAACTTCACATGATAAATCAGGTTTAATCTAGACGAGATTGCTCATTATAAAACAGTACATTTAGATCCTGGATACCGATTGGTTGATAGCAGTTAGTTATTCATGATAATCCCTGCATAATGCCTGTTAACAGTTCCATTTGAATTACTTCTACTAGTCAAGGTTCCTCAGAGGAGGACCATCCTCAGTGAATTTCAGAAAAATAAATATTAGAAAAGTTATCCTTTTTAGATAAAACTATAATAAATATATTCACGTCACCAAATAAATTATTAAAACACACTGTTTTGCAATGAAGGTCTACAGTAGTCTCAGCAGCACTCTGTAGAGTAGCACCATGGTGTAGCCGGAGGACAGTTAGCTTCCGTCCTCCTCTGGGTACATCGACTTCAATACAAAACCTAGGAGGCTTGTGATTCTCACCCCCGTCCATGAACTGACATTGTGTCCACCCAGTCAAAGGATCAGAGAATGAATCTAGTACGGAAAGCAAAAGCTACAGCTAGCTAGCACTGCAGTGCATAACATGTTGAGATTCTCTCTGAGTCAAAGACAATAGTTTAACAGTTTTTAACAAATTAATTTCTTCAAAACTGAAGGAGAATCAAGAGCGAGAAAGCTATATTTGGTTGTATTTTTTTTTTCACTGTCACTTCCCTAGCTAGCGAATGCAACTAGCTATGTTTAGCCTACTCAAACACCTGGCTCAAACAGAGAGGGATGCTTTGTTAGCTGGCTTGCTGGCTATCCAACACTGCGACTTTTCCAAGTCAAGGTAAGCTTTTGGTTGGATTAATTTATTGCCACCGGGGCCCGCCGGTGTAACTGCTAAACTGCTTGCTGACTGTACACTGTACTGAATGATTGTAGTGGATTTACTAACGCGTTAGTAGCTATGTTGACAACGATGTAGGCTGTGTAGCAGTTAACAGTAATAATATAAAGGTTTGGCTTAGAAACATTTTTTTCCCGCCTGGTCATAGACAGCTGATGTGTTGTGCACTGAAGTCCACAAGTGAAGGGAAAAGGTTAGAGGAGATGCAGAAGAAGGAATTATACAACTATCATGCTGTTTGTATGTGGCTGCTATGAAAGTGATCATGCTGTTTGTATGTGGCAGCTATGAAAGTGATCATGGTGTTTGTGTGTGGCAGCTATGAAAGTGATCATGCTGTTTGTGTGTGGCAGCTATGAAAGTGATCATGCTGTTTGTGTGTGGCAGCTATGAAAGTGGTCATGCTGTTTGTATGTGGCAGCTATGAAAGTGATCATGCTGTTTGTATGTGGCAGCTATGAAAGTGATCATGCTGTTTGTATGTGGCAGCTATGAAAGTAATCATGCTGTTTGTATGTGGCAGCTATGAAAGTGATCATGCTGTTTGTATGTGGCAGCTATGAAAGTGATCATGCTGTTTGTATGTGGCAACTACGAAAGTGATCATGCTGTTTGTATGTGGCAGCTATGAAAATGATCATGCTGTTTGTATGTCGCAGCTACGAAAATTATCATGCTGTTTGTATGTGGCTGCTATGAAAGTGAACTCTGTTTGCGGTGATCAGGGGTGTATTCATTCCACCAATTCTGTTGAAAAACATTTCTTAAACAGAATGAAAACGGGGATAAACATGCCTGAATGTGTTCAATAGAAACTCTTGTTTGCAACTGTTGGACTAATGATTACACCCTAGATCAGCTAGATGCAGGCAAGATTGTGCAAGGCGGTATTGAATGTGTCACTGTCTGTTACCTTGATTACTAAAATTGATCTCAAACGGTGTGCACCTACGTTGTAAACTTTCATTCATAGACTAGGTTGTAGCAACCTCGTGATGGGTAAAGGGAAAATTAGAGTATCATGTAGTAGCCTAAACCTATCTATGTTACAATGAACTGGGTGAATGGAATATGAATGACAGTCATCCAATATGCTTTAATAGAAATAAGGCCATGCTCATGAAAACAATTATTAAAATGGCCACTGATCCCTATGCATACACTGTCCCACAGCCCAGCCAGGCAATTCATCAACTAATCTCCACTGTCCCACAGCCCAGCCAGGCAATTCATCAACTAATCTCCACTGGAAAAAAGCATCTAGACATTATTACCACGTTTTCTAGTCTAGAATTTGGTTTGCAACAAAGGGGATTTGTATAAACCTTGCTCAGACCTCTAAAATTTTGGTGATTTATTATTGAATATAAATGTATGAAAAATGTTTATAATCTCCTTTACCTGCTAGAATGTCACCTAGTGGACAATTGTTGGTTTGCTACTAGAATGGTACATAGGGGGTTAAGTTAAGATGGGGCTAGAGTGGTACATAGGGGGTTAAGATGGGGCTAGAATGATACATAAGGAGTTAAGATGGGGCTAGAGTGATACATAAGGGGTTAAGATGGGGTTAGAAGTGGAGCGGGTTGAGAGTTTCAAGTTCCTTGGTGTCCACATCACCAACAAATGATCATGGTCCAAACACACCAAGAAGGTTGTGAAGAGGGCATGACAACACCTTTTCCTCCTTCAGGAGACTGAAAAGATTTGGCATGGGTCCCCAGACCCTCAAAAAGTTTGACAGTTGCACCATCGAGAGCATCCTGAACTGGTTGCATCACCGCCTGGTAAGGCAACTGCTCGGCATCCAACCGTAAGGCGCTACAGAGGGTAGTGCGTGCAGCCCAGTACATCACTGGGGCCAAGCTTCCTGACATCCAGGACCTATATACTAGGCGGTGTCAGAGGAAGGCCCAAAAAATTGTCAAAGACTCCAGTCACCCAAGTCATAGACTGTTCTCTCTGCTACCGCACGGCAAGTGGTACCGGAGCGCCAAGTCTAGGTCCAAAAGGCTCCTTAACAGCTTCTACCCCCAAGCCACAAGACTGCTGAACAATTAATTCAAATGGCCACCGGACTATTTACATTGACACCCCCCTTTGTTTTTACACTGCTGCTACTCTCTGTTTATTATCTATGCATAGTCACTGTACCCCTACCTACATGTACACTGCTGTTACTGTCTGTTTATTATCTATGCATAGTCACTGTACCCATACCTACATGTACATTTTTTTTTTGTATTGCTTGTAACTGTTTTGGGTAATGCAAGTTCTTGTGCTGTTAGGGGAGTAACCTATGTGTAAATGTAATCTGTTGCTGTATTGTTTTTGTGTTATCTGTGATCATTTTGTTTGTCTTGTTTAGTTTTTTAATCATTGTACCTAAACTGTATGTGTAAACATGTATACGCAGGGCCCAGCTGTAAAAGAGACCTTGGTCTCAGTCTGTGTTCCTTGTTGAAATAAAGGTATAATAAAACAATAATAATACAAATTGCCTCGACTAACCTGTACCCCCGCACATTGACTCAGTACTGGTACCCCCTGTATATAGCCTCATTACTAACCTGTACCCCCGCACATTGACTCAGTACTGGTACCCCCTGTATATAGCCTCATTACTAACCTGTACCCCCACACATTGACTCAGTACCGGTACCCCCTGTATATAGCCTCATTACTAACCTGTACCCCTGCACATTGACTCAGTACTGGTACCCCCTGTATATAGCCTCATTACTAACCTGTACCCCCGCACATTGACTCAGTACTGGTACCCCCTGTATATAGCCTCATTACTAACCTCTACCCCCGCACATTGACTCAGTACTGGTACCCCCTGTATATAGCCTCATTACTAACCTGTACCCCCGCACATTGACTCAGTACTGGTACCCCCTGTATATAGCCTCATTACTAACCTGTACCCCTGCACATTGACTCAGTACCGGTACCCCCTGTATATAGCCTCATTACTAACCTCTACCCCCGCACATTGACTCAGTACCGGTACCCCCTGTATATAGCCTCATTACTAACCTGTACCCCCGCACATTGACTCAGTACCGGTACCCCCTGTATATAGCCTCATTACTAACCTGTACCCCCGCACATTGACTCAGTACTGGTACCCCCTGTATATAGCCTCATTACTAACCTCTACCCCCGCACATTGACTCAGCACTGGTACCCCCTGTATATAACCTCATTACTAACCTGTACCCCCGCACATTGACTCAGTACTGGTACCCCCTGTATATAGCCTCATTACTAACCTCTACCCCCGCACATTGACTCAGTACTGGTACCCCTTGTATATAGCCTCATTACTAACCTGTACCCCCGCACATTGACTCAGTACTGGTACCCCTTGTATATAGCCTTGTTATTGTCAATTTATTGTGTTACTTAAAAAAATATATTGTTTTACTTTAGTTTAATTAGTAAATATTTTCTTAACTCTATTTCTTGAACTGCATTGTTGGTTAGGCGTTGGTTAAGCGATTGTAAGTAAGCATTTCACGGTTCAATACCTGTTGGATTTGGCGAATGTGACAAATAAAATTTGATTAGAAACCGTGATTTACACCATTATATTTACACCTTTTCATTTGTGAATTTATACCTTTGGATTTACCATTTATTTCACCCCCCATAATTTTTGTGTTTTTACTATCAACATCAATTACAACCTGTTTTACCATCAACATCAATTACAACCTGTTTTACCATCAATATCAATTACAACCTGTTTTACCATCAATATCAATTACAACCTGTTTTACCATCAATTACAACCTGTTTTACCATCAATATCAATTACAACCTGTTTTACCATCAACATCAATTACAACCTGTTTTACCATCAATATCAATTACAACCTGTTTTACCATCATTATCAACTGGGACCGGTCTGTGTTTACCATCATTATCAACTGGGACCGGTCTGTGTTTACCATCATTACCAACTGGAACCGGTCTGTGTTTACCATCATTATCAACTGGGATCGGTCTGTGTTTACCATCATTATCAACTGGAACCGGTCTGTGTTTACCATCATTATCAACTGGAACCGGTCTGTGTTTACCATCATTATCAACTGGGACCGGTCTGTGTTTACCATCATTATCAACTGGGATCGGTCTGTGTTTACCATCATTATCAACTGGAACCGGTCTGTGTTTACCATCATTATCAACTGGAACCGGTCTGTGTTTACCATCATTATCAACTGGGACCGGTCTGTGTTTACCATCATTATCAACTGGAACCGGTCTGTGTTTACCATCATTATCAACTGGGACCGGTCTGTGTTTACCATCATTATCAACTGGAACCGGTCTGTGTTTACCATCATTACCAACTGGGACCGGTCTGTGTTTACCATCATTATCAACTGGAACCGGTCTGTGTTTACCATCATTATCAACTGGGATCGGTCTGTGTTTACCATCATTATCAACTGGAACCGGTCTGTGTTTACCATCATTATCAACTGGAACCGGTCTGTGTTTACCATCATTATCAACTGGAACCGGTCTGTGTTTACCATCATTATCAACTGGGACCGGTCTGTGTTTACCATCATTATCAACTGGAACCGGTCTGTGTTTACCATCATTATCAACTGGGACCGGTCTGTGTTTACCATCATTATCAACTGGAACCGGTCTGTGTTTACCATCATTACCAACTGGGACCGGTCTGTGTTTACCATCATTATCAACTGGAACCGGTCTGTGTTTACCATCATTATCAACTGGGATCGGTCTGTGTTTACCATCATTATCAACTGGAACCGGTCTGTGTTTACCATCATTATCAACTGGAACCGGTCTGTGTTTACCATCATTATCAACTGGGACCGGTCTGTGTTTACCATCATTATCATCTGGGACCGGTCTATGTTTACCTGGACAAATTGTTTTCTTTACCATTCCACAACAAAATAACTGTGTGACAAACCCTTAAGTATAATAAATGTGATTTTGTTCAACCAATAAAATATATCTTAGGCCTTTTCTTGGACACATGGAGACGTGTTAAAACATCCTTGTAAAGGTCTAAAGGAAGAGGCTAATTAGAATATTGGGACGTTGTTTGAAGCCACTACAGAAACAATGTTGACATTTTGAAACGTGATCTCTGCCCTGCCATAGGGAACGAACGTGATCTCTGCCCTGCCATAGGGAACGAATGTGATCTCTGCCCTGCCATAGGGAACGAATGTGATCTCTGCCCTGCCATAGGGAACGAATGTGATCTCTGCCCTGCCATAGGGAACGAATGTAATCTCTGCCCTGCCATAGGGAATGAACGTGACCGGATGAGACAAACTTTTCTAAACCAGCCTGGTGAAATCAAGCATCAGCACTATTAGGAATATATTATTATTTTATACAAAGAAATAACAACAGAAAAACAGGTCAAACAAACGAAAATAAATCTATACTGAATAAAAATATAAACGCAACATGCAACAATTCCAAAGATTTGTCTGAGTTCCAGTTCAAATAAGGAAATCAGTCAAATGAAATAAATGCATTAGGCCCTAATCTATGGATTTCACATGACTGGGAATACAGATATGCATCTGTTGTTCACAGATACCTATAAAAAACAAGTTATGGGCGTGGATCAGAAAACCAGTCAGTATCTGGTGTGACCACCATTTGCCTCATGCAGCGCGACACATCTCCTTCACATAGAGTTGATCAGGCTGTTGATTGTGGCCTGTGGAAGGTTGTCCCAATCCTCTTCAATGGCTGTTCAATGTTGGTGGATATTGGCAGGAACTGGAACATGCTGTTGTACATGTTGATCCAGAGCATCCAAAACATACTCAATGGGTGACATGTCTGGTCAGTATGCAGGCCATGGAAGAACTGGGACCTCTTCAACTTCCAGGAATTGGTGGCCACTCTGTTCACAATGTTGACATCAGCAAATTGCTCGCCCACACAACACCATATATGTGGTTTGCGGTTGTGAGGCTGGTTGGACGTACTGCCAAATTCTCTAAAATTACATTGGAGGCGGCTTATGGTAGAGAAATGAACATTCAATTCTCTAACAACAGCTCTGGTGCACATTCCTGCAGTCAGCATGCCCATTGCACGCTCCTTCAAAAGTTGAGATGCCTGTGGCATTGTATTGTTTGACAAAACTGCACATTTTAGAGAGTGTCCTTTTATTGTCCCCAGCACAAAGTGCACCTGTGTAATGATCATGCTGTTTAATCAGCTTCTTGATATGCCACACCTGTCAGGTGGATGGATTCTCTTGGCAATGGAGAAATGCTCACTATCATGGATTTAAACAAATTTGTGCACCAAATTTTTTGAGAAATAAGCTTTTTCTGCATATGGAAAATGTATGGGATCATTATCTCAGCTCATGAAACATGGGACCAACACTTTACATGTTGTGTTCATATTTTTGTTCAGTGTAACATTCAGCAAAAAAGAGCTTGCGTCCCTCTTCGAATAGTCTATTGGTATAAGAAATGGCAAAAAAAAAAAACAGATGTCCAGCTGTTTTAGTCTAGCTAGGAGCGTTTTTTAAGGAGAGGCCAGCGAGCACTGGTGTTGCGTATTGTACAAGAGACAGAGGCTAGAAGCTTAATTATGCATTACCCATCATATTTAGCTAATTAATAAGGCTAATACTGCACTGAATTTATTACCTGGAAGAGGTAGGCTAGGAATTATTCAGACCCCTTCCCCTTTTCCTCATTTTGTTACGTTACAGCCTTACTCTAGAATTTATTAAATACATTTTTCTCCTTAATCAATCTATATACAATACCCCATAATAACAAAGTAAAAACAGGTTTTTCAAATTTTGGGGGAGAAAAAAAACAGAAATACAGTATTCGGACCCTTTGACATGAGACTCAAAATTGAGCTCAGGTGCATCCTGTTTCTATTGATCATCCTTGAGATGTTTCTACAACTTGATTGGAGTCCACCTTTGGAAAATTCAATTGATTGGACATGATTTTGAAAGGAACACAGTTGTCTATATAAGGTCCACAGTTGACAGTGCGTGTCAGAGCAAAAACCAAGACATGCCGTCAAAGGAATTGTCCATAGAGCTCCGAGACAGGAATGTGTTGAGCCACAGATCTGGGGAAGGGTACCAAATTTCTGCAGCATTGAAGGTTCCCAAGAACACAGTGACCACCTCCATTCTTAAATGGAAGACGTTTGGAACCACCAAGTCTCTTCCTAGATCTAGCTGCCCGGTCAAACTGAATAATCGGGAGAGAAGGGCCTCGAGTTACATGTTAAAATAGGCTTATTCTGAGAAATGTAAACCATTTACCTTTGTTACAAAAGTGTTCGTGTTTGACAGTGTTATTGTGTCATAATTTCCAACATTGTGAATGTTGGTGTGATTAGACTATATCCTCTGGTATAAATAAAAACATGTTAATATTTGTCATTTTTCCTAAAAGATTTCAACCCCTGGATTATTGTGATTAACACTCTAACAGGCCTGGATTATTGTGATTAACACTAACAGGCCTGGATTATTGGGATTAACACTCTAACAGGCCTGGATTATTGTGATTAATACTAACAGGCCTGGATTATTGTGATTAACTCTAACAGGCCTGGATTATTGTGATTAACACTCTAACAGGCCTGGATTATTGTGATTAACACTCTAACAGGCCTGGATTATTGTGATTAACACTAACAGGCCTGGATTATTGTGATTAACACTCTAACAGGCCTGGATTATTGTGATTAACACTCTAACAGGCCTGGATTATTGTGATTAACACTAACAGGCCTGGATTATTGTGATTAACACTCTAACAGGCCTGGATTATTGTGATTAACACTCTAACAGGCCTGGATTATTGTGATTAACACTAACAGGCCTGGATTATTGTGATTAACACTAACAGGCCTGGATTATTGTGATTAACACTCTAACAGGCCTGGATTATTGTGATTAACACTCTAACAGGCCTGGATTATTGTGATTAACACTCTAACAGGCCTGGATTATTGTGATTAACACTCTAACAGGCCTGGATTATTGTGATTAACACTCTAACAGGCCTGGATTATTGGGATTAACACTCTAACAGGCCTGGATTATTGTGATTAACACTCTAACAGGCCTGGATTATTGTGATTAACACTCTAACAGGCCTGGATTATTGTGATTAACACTCTAACAGGCCTGGATTATTGTGATTAACAATCTAACAGGCCTGGATTATTGTGATTAACACTAACAGGCCTGGATTATTGTGATTAACACTCTAACAGGCTTTAGTTTGTGTTCCAATAATCCACAGGTTCTCGTGCTTTATTTTTTAAATAACCCGGTCAGTTAATTTTAAATACACTTCATCCAGATCAAAATGATCCTGGTCCTGAGTTGATTTTTGCTTTTATGTGATCAAAGCACTACAGAAAGAGATATTCAGATGTTTACAAATGTAGTGAAAATTATATTTTGAAGCATTTGATCCATAAACGTTTTGTTGGCCGCCCCCCCACTCTTTGTAGCTTTCACAATTCCTACAGTACAGAACTATTAAAGTGTAGAACTTCAGTAGAATGCCCCTTTAAAACCACACATCGGTTCAACAACTGCAGAGTTTGTACCCCTGTTTAAGATATTACTCACTGTTGTTAATCAGATCTCCTGTCTCCTCCTCTTCTTCCAATGTGACAGTGATCTCTCCCACTTCCTTCATTCCAAAAATGTCTTCCTCTTCTTTCACTGTGACAGTCACCTCCTCTTTCTCTTCCTCCTCTTCTTTTACTGTAACATCCTCCTCCTCTTTCACTCTGAACGCGTCTTCATCTTCTGCCAATTTAACTTGTTTCACTGTAACAGCCTCAATCTCGGCTTCTTTCTTAATTGTGACATCCTCTTCTTCCTTCTCCTCTTTCACGACAACGTTCAGCCCCAGAGCTTCTTTCTCCGTCCAGCAGATCCCCTCTTCAGAAGGGGAGTCGTTTAGTGAGCTCATGGTTGGGATGTTAGCTTGATAGCTAGTTAGCATTAGTGACTAGACTAGCACTACTGCTAATTTACCCAGCTAGCTAGCTGACTAACAACAACGTAAATATCAAATTAAATGGTGTAACTAGCTAGTAGATACGACAAGTGTGTTTAAAACACAGTGGCTAATATACAACGAACGCATTTAAAGAGCTGAAATGTTTTAGCAGAGTCGTTTAGCGAGCTCATGGCTTAAAACACTGTGGCAAATATACACCGAAAGTGTCTACAGAGCTTGAAAGCTTCGGCTATGTTTGCGAGCAAGCTACCGAGGTGTCTGACTAGCTGTTGTTGTTGAAGAAACGTCCCGTCCACTAGATTATACGTCACACAGCAGCATCGCCTGAAACACGCTCATCGCCATCTGCTGACTGGAGTTGGTAACGCAGTTGAGGAACATTTTTATTTTCATTTTCCAGACCAAAACAATTTAAAAAAAAAATGTATTTCATTATATAATATTATTATATTGTGACGTACAAAGAGAAGCATGTGTTAATTTGTGAATATCTTTAATGAGTGAGAATTTAAAACAATTTACTCCTGCACATCTGCATTTAGGAAATCAATCAATCAAACAGATAATAATCCAATAAGGTATCTAGGTCCAAACTGCTCCTACACAGTGTAACAGGACTGAGTAGGTCCAAACTGCTCCTACACAGTGTAACAGGACTGAGTAGGTCCAAACTGCCTCTACACGGTGTAACAGTACTGAGTGGGTCCATACTGCTCCTACACGGTGTAACAGGACTGAGTAGGTCCAAACTGCTCCTACATGGTGTAACAGTACTGAGTAGGTCCAAACTGCTCCTACATGGTGTAACAGTACTGAGTAGGTCCAAACTGCTCCTACATGGTATAACAGTACTGAGTAGGTCCAAACTGCTCCTACACGGTGTAACAGGACTGAGTAGGTCCAAATTGCTCCTACACGGTGTAACAGGACTGAGTAGGTCCAAACTGCTCCTACACGGTGTAACAGGACTGAGTAGGTCCAAACTGCTCCTACACGGTGTAACAGGACTGAGTAGGTCCAAATTGCTCCTACATGGTGTAACAGTACTGAGTAGGTCCAAACTGCTCCTACATGGTGTAACAGTACTGAGTAGGTCCAAACTGCTCCTACACGGTGTAACAGTACTGAGTAGGTCCAAACTGCTCCTACACGGTGTAACAGTACTGAGTAGGTCCAAACTGCTCCTACACGGTGTAACAGTACTGAGTAGGTCCAAACTGCTCCTACACGGTGTAACAGTACTGAGTAGGTCCAAACTGCTCCTACATGGTGTAACAGTACTGAGTAGGTCCAAACTGCTCCTACACGGTGTAACAGTACTGAGTAGGTCCAAACTGCTCCTACACGGTGTACTGAGCTGCAGTCAGTATGAAAAAAGTAGTGGAACATGAATTAAAAGGAAAAGGTGCTGCACTGAGCGACTAGTTAAACTATTGGGTTGAAAATGCACTGCTGCCCTTAATGTGTCACTCATTGCTTTAAGCCACACCCACCAACTGGAGCAAACCAACAATTCCTCAACGTCTGTTCACTTAGTGCTGAGCGATTAACCAAAATAAAGTTTTTTAAACAACGAATTGGCCAACGTTATTTTAATTATTTCAATTACATTTTTATTTATTTTTTTACTTCAATGTGTACATCGCAGTTTCTCTAGAAATACATCTAATCAAGCCGGAACTTTGCGATGTAGTAGAGAGTTGTAGTTTCTCTAGAGATAAATCAGACCCAGACTGAATTGTGCGATGTAGTAGGGAGTTGTAGTTTCTGTAGAGATAAATCAGACCCAGACTGAACTGTGCGATGTAGTAGGGAGTTGTAGTTTCTCTAGAGATAAATCAGACCCAGACTGAACTGTGCGATGTAGTAGGGAGTTGTAGTTTCTGTAGAGATAAATCAGACCCAGACTGAACTGTGCAATGTAGTAGAGTTGTAGTTTCTGTAGAGATAAATCAGATCATGCCTGAACTGTGCGATGTAGTTGGGAGCAACTAGATGACCAAGATCATCCATTGTGCATCTAGTTGTCCGTCTGTGTTTCTTTTACGACTGCCACGGAAGAGAGAAGGAAGTGTGCGATCCTGAGGTGATGTGGGCTCCCAAGTGGCGCAGTGGTCTAAGGCACTACAGTACCTGGTTTGAATCCAGGCTGTATCACAGCGGTCTAAGGCACTGCATGAGGCGTCACTACAGTACCTGGTTTGAATCCAGGCTGTATCACAGCGGTCTAAGGCACTGCATGAGGCGTCACTATAGTACCTGGTTTGAATCCAGGCTGTATCACAGCGGTCTAAGGCACTGCATGAGGCGTCACTATAGTACCTGGTTTGAATCCAGGCTGTATCACAGCGGTCTAAGGCACTGCATGAGGCGTCACTATAGTACCTGGTTTGAATCCAGGCTGTATCACAGCGGTCTAAGGCACTGCATGAGGCGTCACTATAGTACCTGGTTCACAACCGGCCGTGATTGGGAGACCTGCCCCACAGGGCGGCGCACAATTGGCCCAGCGTCGTCCGGGTTTGGCTGGAGTAGGCCGTCATTGTAAATAAGAATTTGTTTTTAACTGACTTGCCTTGTTAAATAAAGGTAACATTTTGTTTTAAGTGATTGGTTTTCAGGCTGACAGTGTGTCATCTATCTTCCAGCCATCCATTCACCCACTCAGAAGAGACCTCTAGTGATGTTCTGTCTGACATGTTGTGTTATATACCTTCCAGCCATCCATTCACCCACTCAGAAGAGACCTCTAGTGATGTTCTGACTGACATGTTGTGTTGTCTACCTTCCAGCCATCCATTCACCCACTCAGAAGAGACCTCTAGTGATGTTCTGACTGACATGTTGTGTTGTCTACCTTCCAGCCATCCATTCACCCACTCAGACGAGCTCATTTCTGTAAGTACATAGATATACATAATCAATGTCCACTAGTGGCTAACACAGTTAAAAATATTAATTGAAATTTTTATTCAGATAACATGTTGCAAAAAAAAAATACAATCTGCACTCTGTTTTCTTAGCTTGAAGACTGAGGGCTCTATTCAATCCGGATCGCGGAAGTTCAGCTTTACAGCGTGAATGAAATTTAAAGGCAGTGTTACCGCTTTAGTGGAGACTGCATTCAAGGTAAACCCTGCATATGTCGGCTCAATCCGAAATGACCTTTACATTTCTATAGCGGAATCTGTAACACTTCAGCTGTACAGACTGAATAGAGTCCTAGTACACAAATTAATTAAATGAAACCAAAAGACTAAATTCATGAGGTTAGAGTCAAGAAATACACCGAGTCCATAGTTGCGAACATAAGAAACAATTTCAATTTAAACAGGTTCGTCGGCACAATTTAAAAAAAAATGTACTTGAAGTTGACAGAAAGCTAAATTGTAGCTGGTACCATTGGATGACGCCCTATGCTCACCTGAACAAATTCTTCATCAGCCTATCAAAGACTTTAGACTTTACGTCCACCAAACAATGGCATTTCTTAAAATAGGTCAACTTTGGCTACTAGAGGGATATTTTAAACCTACAAATTCATTGGTCTGTAACATAATGTTGTGTACCAATATTGCATTGATGCTTCCTTGACTAGATTACTAGCTACTACTAACATTAGACAACATTTTCATGTTTTTGCAAATATAGTATGACAAAATCCCATGTTGTTGTTTCTGTTTGACACATCCATGTGCTTTGAGGGGAAAAAATATGAGATTGTTACATGTACAATTTAGTGTTCTGTCAACTGCATTCATTGTACTTACAGAAATGAGCTCGTCTGAGTGGGTGAATGGATGGCCGGAAGGTGTATAACACAACTTGTCAGTCAGAACATGCAAGTAAATCAACTATTTTAATTGGCCGATACCCATTTTGTGCTGGAGAACCTGTTTACATTTAAAATGGTTGCTTAGGGACCCATTATTCATCCGTTTAATCATTTATATTGTAAAATATCAAAATCATATAAAGAACATCTTTATAGATGAATTCAATCAGTCCAAATCCATAATAATAAAAAAAGAGAGAAATGTTTTAATTGTAATCTGATTTTAGACATGATCATGTCTCTAGAGAAAAAATAAAAATGGGCCTAATTTTGAGTAAGATTGCATATAAACAACATGATTTAATGTAGCATAAAACAACAGTCAAACATCAATCAGAACACAGTGACTCATCAGAACACAGCCTGTCTATTCTATCATGTGATTTCAGGTCCTTTGTCTGGGGAAAATGTCTTTCCACAATTAGGTTCCCTCACTAAAACTCTTTCCAAACTGTGAGCTTATCTTCCCCTGTGTGTGTATGTTCTCATGCCTTTTCAGGCTCCCTAACTGGGTAAAACTCTTTCCACACTGGGAACAGTGGTAAGGCTTCTCTCCAGAGTGTATTCTCTTATGTTTGTTCAGGTTCCCTAAATTAGAAAAACTCTTTCCACACTGGGAGCAATGGCAAGTTTTCTCCCCTGTGTGTGTCCTCTCATGCTCCTTTAAGTTATCCGACAACCTGAAATTCTTTCCACAATGGGAACAGTGGTAAGGCTTATCTCCAGAGTGTATTCTCTTATGTTTGTTCAGGTTCCCTAAATGGGAAAAACTCTTTCCACACTGGGAGCATCGGAAAGGCTTTTCTCCTGTGTGTTTCCTCTCATGCTCTTTTAGGTTCCTTAACTTGGTAAAACCCTTTCTACAGATGGAGCAATGGTATGGTATGTCTCCTGTGTGTGTCCTCTCATGCTCCTTCCGATTATCTGACAACCTAAAGTTCTTTCCACAATGGGAACAAGGGTAAGGCTTCTCTCCAGAGTGTATTCTCTTATGTTTGTTCAGGTTCCCTAACTGGGTAAAACTATTTCCACACTGAGAGCAGTGGTAAGCCTTTTCTCCTGAGTGTATTCCTTTATGCCTTTTCAGGCTCACTAACTGGGTATAACTTTTTCCACACTGGAAGCATTGGAAGGGCTTTTCTCCTGTGTGTGTTCTATCATGCTCTTTCAGCTTCCATAACCACTTAAAACTCTTATTACACTGGGAGCAGTGGTGTTGTCTCACTGGTTTGGGCATCTCAGGGTCGTGTTCCCCTGAAGGACGCTTCCGTCTGTCAGAGTGAGAGTCTGGTCTCTCTCCTGCCAAAGACAAACATAGTATTTAGTTAAACAGAGAGATAGTGAATAGAACAGGTGATAGGAGTCTATTGAAAGATGGATAAAGATACAGTTTTACTGTTCTTTATACAGTGCATTTTGAAAGTATTCAGACCCCTTCCCTTTTTCCACATTTTGTTACGTTACAGCCTTATTCTAAAATGTATTAAAATATTTTTTCACCTTATCAGCACACAATACCCCATAATAACAAAGTGAAAACAGGTTTTTAGACATTTCTGCAAATGTATAAAAAATAAACAATATCTTATTTACAGAAGTATTCAGACCCTTTGACATAAGACTCGAAATTGAGCTCAGGTGGATCCTGTTTCCATTGATCATCATTGAAATGTTTTTACAACTTCATTGGAGTCCACCTGTGGTCAATTCAATTGATTGGACATGATTTGGAAAGGCACACACCTGTCTATATAAGGTCCCACAGTTGACAGTGCATGTCAGAGCAAAAATCAAGCCATGAGGTTGAAGAATTGTGATCCTGGGAAGGGTACCAAAAAAATGTCTGATGGATGGCTATCTGTGTGGATAGATGGCTTATTGGATGGTGTCTGTGGTGCTCTGTGTGGATGGATGTCTCTCTGTGTAGATGGATGGCTCTCTGTGTGGATGGATGGCTCTCTGTGTGGATGGATGGCTCTCTGTGTGGATGGATGGCTCTCTGTGTGGATGGATGGCTCTCTGTGTGGATGGATGGCTCTCTGTGTGGATGGATGGATCTCTGTGTGGATGGATGGCTTGTTGGATGGTGTCTCGTTGCGTCTGTGGCGCTCTGTGTGGATGGATGGCTCATTGGATGGTATATGTCGCTCTCTGTGTGGATGGATGGCTCAGTGGATGGTATATGTGGCTCTCTGTGTGGCTGGATGGCTCTCTGTGTGGATGGATGGCTCAGTGGATGGTATATGTGGCTCTCTGTGTGGATGGATGGCTCTCTGTGTGGATGGATGGATCTCTGTGTGGATGGATGGATCTCTGTGTGGATGGATGGATGGATGGATCTATGTGGATGGATGGCTCAGTGGATGGTATATGTGGCTCTCTGTGTGGATGGATGGCTCTCTGTGTGGATGGATGGCTCTCTGTGTGGATGGATGGCTCTCTGTGTGGATGGATGGATCTCTGTGTGGATGGATGGCTCTCTGTGTGGATGGATGGCTCTCTGTGTGGATGGATGGCTCTCTGTGTGGATGGATGGCTCAGTGAGTCTGTGGCGCGGGGGGGGGGTTATTTTATTTCTTGATTTTTTTTGTGATATCCAATTGGTAGTTACAATTGTCTCATCGCTGCAACTCCCCAAAGGGCTTGGGAGAGGCGAAGGTCTAGACAAGCATTCTCCGAAACTTCTGAACACACTGTTCGCTTAACCGGGAAGCCAGCACCAATGTGATGACCAAAGTCAGCTTGCAGGTGCCTGGACCGCCACAAGGAGTTGCTGGAACTCGATGAGCCAAGGAAAGTCCCCCTGGGAGTACTGTTCTGGAAGCATAAGGACCTTATCTTTCATATCAGCAAGAAATAATAATCATTTTTAAAAAAGGTTAAAAAGATACACACCTTTATAAGGTTAATGTTCCCACAGGGTCATGTTACAGCACGTGTTTACAGAACCCCGATGGAAGACAAGAGGCGACATACCTGTGCTAATTAGCTATCTAGCTCCTGTGTGTAAGCCTAACTCAGGAAGTCTAGCGGAAGACGAGTTTAGTAGGATGGAGGCTCCATAGCTGTATGGCTCTGTAACTGCTACAGTGTAGTTTAGTAGGATGGAGGCTCCATAGCTGTATGGCTCTGTAACTGCTACAGTAAGTGTATATTTTTAATTTGAAGGATTCTTTCACGCTGCTTCAAAAGCCGTATCGCAAGCAATGATTGACTTTCTAAACACACACAGCCTGGTCTCATAGACTAGACGTAACATAGTACATGCAAACTAATGGCTGGAATCTGTAGGGAGAATGCAGAATGCCTCCTAGAGTTCTCGAGAGCTAGCTGATGACATATCTTCCCAGAGGAATAAGAGGATGTCTTTATCAATTCCTACAGTACAGAAAAACATATCCAAGTGTAGTGCCCTTTTAAAAATCACACATTAGTTCAACAACTGCAGAGTTTGTGTCCCTGTTTAAGATAGTACTTACTGGAGTTAATCAGATCTCCAGTCTTTTCTGCTTCTTCCTCCTCCAATGTGACAGTTATCCCCTTCACGCCAAAAACGTCTTCCTCTTCTTTCACTGTGACAGCAACATCGTCCTCTTTATCCTCTTCTTTCACTCTGAACACGTCTTCATCTTCTTTCACCGTAACAGCCTCACCTTTAACTTCTTTTTTGACGGTAACAGCCTCCTCTTCCTTCTCATCTTTCACGATAGTTCCTTTCTCCGTCCAGAAGACCTCTTCTTTAACAGGGGGAGAGTGGCTTAGTAAACTCATGGTCGGGATGTTAGCTAGCTAGGCTAATGCTGACTGACAACAACGTTAATATAAAATTACATGGGGTAACTATTTGTTTAAACCATAGTGGCAAATAAACCACGAAATTGTCTAAAGAGTGTATTTGTTTCGACAATGTTAGCTACCGAGGTGGCTGCAGTTGTTGAAGAGGCTTTCCGTCCACTAAATTATACGTCACACTAGAAACATCGCCTGAAAGACACATATCGCCATCTGCTGTCTGGAGGGAGGAAACGCAGTTGAGGGAATGTTTAATTTTTGTCTATTAAATAATATTATATATATAGATTAATAACACTTTTCCAAATAAAAGCATGTGTTGATTGATTAGTTCAGATTTTTTATCAGTGAGAATTTAAAACAAACTTTACATCTGTTGCTAAGTGATCGATTAAAATAGAGCTCCTTGGTGGGTTTAGAGTCTAAATGAGAATGCATGAGCACAAAAGAACCCCGTACCTGCTGTAAATTGATGCTGGATTTTTGATGTTATGGGGCTATTTTGCTTCCATTGATCCTGGGGCCCTTTGATTTCTTCACTGTTATTCTACAATGTAGAAAATAGTAAAAAAAAAAAAAAACTTGAATGAGTATGTGTTCTAAAACTTTTGACAGGTAGTGAGTTACTCATTGGTAGCGTTATCAGATTGCACAGCATAGATTTTCACTGCTACTCAGAAGATACACAACTTTACATTTCTGTGTCACCAGAGGATTTTAGCTCCACAGATAAATTATTAGACTGTATTAGTGATTTAAATACTTGGATGAGTCCCAACTTCCTCCAGCTAAATCAAGCCAAGAATGAGGTAATTATTGTTGGAACTAAAGCACAGAGAGAGAATCTGGCCGCACATTTTAATTCACAGGCAATACACATAAAACACCAGGTAAAAAACCTAGGTGTTATTTTAGTTCCTGGGACTAAATTTCGATTCACACATTAGGAATGTGACCAAAATAGCTTTTTACCACATGAGGAACATTGCCAAAGTACGGTCGTTTTTATCTCAGGCTGATACAGAGACTCATCCATGCTTTAATTACAAGCAAGCTACTGTAATGCTCTTCTATTCTGGACTACCCAAGAAAGTAATTGGTCAACTGCAAAACATACAGAATACTGCAGCAGGGGTACTGACCAAGACCAGACGGAGAGCACACATTACACTGGTTTTAAGGTCTCTGCACTGGCTGCCTGTCAGTTTTAGAATTCATTTTAAAATCATTCTATTGGTTTTTAAATCAATCCATGATTGTGCACCCCAATACATGTCAGACATGTTTTTAAGTTATGTACCCAGTACGTCCCTCAGGTCCTCTGGCCTTTTAACTATCCCAAAGCCTAGGACCAAGAGGCATGGAGAGGCAGCCTTTAGTTACTATACCCCCAGTCTCTGGAATAGTCTGCCAGAGAACCTGAGGGGGACCAAGAGGCATGGAGAGGCAGCCTTTAGTTACTATATCCCAGCCTCTGGAATAGCCTGTCAGAGAACCTGAGGGGGACCAAGAGGCATGGAGAGGCAGCCTTTAGTTATTATACCCCCAGCCTCTGGAACAGCCTGCCAGAGAACCTGAGGGGGGCTGAAAATGTGGACATATTTAAAAGAGATCTTAAAACACATATTTGTATTTTTGATTTTCCTCAGGGTGCTTTTTAGTTGTTTAGTTTGTCATTATTTTGGTTTTTTATCTTATGTTTGTTTAGTAAATATTTCAGATTTTATTTGTCATTGTTTTTTCCTCGGATGTGTACGTCATCCCTAAGTCTGCTTCTCCTCTCTCTGAAATCTTTCCAATGGAAAAATCATTAAAGTACTTGGTAATATCAGTGGGTTTTGTGATTTATTGAGATTCAATCTGATTCAATAAAAAATGGTGCTGAGTTTGCCTTTTTGCCCAACATTTCATTTAAGGTGCTCCAAAGCTTTTTACTATCATTCTTTATGTCTTTTATCTTTATTTCATTGTATAGTTTCTTCTCCTTTTTATTCAGTTTAGTGACATGATTTCTCAATTTGAAGTACGTTTGCCAATCGGTTGTGCAGCCAGACCTATTTTCCATTCCTGTTGCCTCATCCCTCTCAACCATACACTTTTTCAATTCCTCATAAATCCAAGGGAATTTAACAGTTTTTACAGTCCTTTTCTTAATGGGTGCATGCTTATTAGTAACTGGAATAAGCAATTTCATAAATGTGTCAAGTGCTGCGTCTGGTCGCTCCTCATTACACACCACGGACCAACAAATATTCTTTACATCAACAACATAGGAATCACTACAACTTATTGTATGACCTCTTTTACAGAACATCAGGCCCAGCCTTTGGAACTTGGGTTTGTCTCGATATGGCTACTATATAGTGATCACTACATCCGATGGATTTGTATACTGCTTTCAAACAATTTTCTGCAGCACAAGTAAAGATATGATCAACACATGTTGATGATTTAATTCCTATGCTGTTTGTAACTACCATGGTAGGTTGACTGATAATCTGAACCAAGTTGCAGGCACTAGTTACAGTTTGAAGCTTTTTCTTGAGTGGTCAGCTTGATGAAAGCCAGTCAATATTTAAATCACCCAGAAAATATACCTCTCTGTTGACATCACATACATTATCAAGCATTTCACACATGTTATCCAGATACTGACTGTGTTAGCACTTGGTGGTCTATAGCAGCTTCCCATCAGAATGGGCTTTAGGTGAGGCAGATGAACCTGTAGCCATATTACTTCAACAGTATTTAACTTGAGATCCTCTCTAAGCTTTACAGGAATGTGGTTCTGAATATAAATGGAAACACCTCCACCTTTGATATTTCTGTATTTTCTGTAGATGTTATAACCATGTAATGCTACAATTGTAACATCAAAGCTATTATCCAAGTGAGTTTCAGAGAATGTCAGAATATGCATGTCATTTGTTACAAGCAAATGATTGACTTCATGAACCTTGTTTCTTAAGCAACATATGTTAAAGTGGGCTATTTTTAGCACTTTTCTGGGATGCTTGCTTGTTTTCATTGCTTTATTGTGAAGCTGAGGAAATGTTATGTTATTTATGTTAGTGCAGGGTGAGCTGCACACAGTGGACTTCCTCCTAGGGCACACCGCCTCAGTGCTAACAGTACATCTCTGGTTCATAGGCACATGATTACTATATACAGTAGCTGTAGCATCAGCAGAGGCCTTCAGGGCAGTTAACGGGACATAAATTAGGTCACTGACACTGTGTCGTCCAACACCCCTGGGCTAATGTATTATTGATTGTATGTTTGTTTATTCCGTGTAACTCTGTGTTGTTGTATGTGTCGAACTGCTTTGCTTTATCTTGGCCAGGTCACAGTTGCAAATGAGAACTTGTTCTCAACTAGCCTACCTGGTTAAATAAAGGTGAAATAGAAAATATAAAAAAAATTATAAAAATGTACATTTGCTGACGCATTATGACAACTAAGCAACAGAATGGTAGAGATGAACTGAACTGGGCTTGGGTCATTGATAAGTCATTGTCTCAGTGCAGCCTTAAAATGCTGTGAAAGGATCAGGCTGTTGATTGTGGCCTGTGAAATATTGTCCCACTGCTTTTCAATGGCTGTGACGAAGTTGCTGGATATTGGCGGGAACTGGAATACGCCGTCATACACATCGATCCAGAGCATCCCAAACATGCTTAATGGGTAATTTGTCTGGTGAGTATGCAGGCCATGGAAGAACTGGGACATTTTCAGCTTCCAGGAATTGTGTACAGATCCTTGCGACATGGGGCCGTGCAGTACCCTGCTGAAACAGAAATGCTAACTAACAGGGATGTAAACAAATTTGCACCCAACATTTTTGAGAAATAAGCTTTTTCTAAAAATGAAACATTTCTGGGGTCTTTTATTTCAGCTCATGAAACATGTTGCGTTTATATTTTTGTTCAGTATAATATGACTAAATGGTTTCTTTCTGTGTTGCAGGGGCAGTCAAGCAATGTAATGGAAAGGCAGCAGAACATGACTTTCCATTACAGAACAGAGCTGTGGGAGACCACATCAAGCCCCTGGTAGAGCCTGGGAGCTTGACGAAGATAAACGCAACAATTATTTGTCATCACTCATATCAAAATCACGTTGAAATCAATTGCGCGTGAGGGGGAGATGAGGTTGCAAATCCTGTAAAAACGAACAGCTCAAACACCCCACAAAATCTGGGAATAATGTGTACATCACTGGTTAGAGGACAATTTCTAGCAAAAAGCTACATTTTGAAGAGTTGCGTTTTGATTTAAGTGGGTCGCCAACATGGTAAGTGTAACACAACACTTTTTTGGTTAAATAGAACTCTTTCAATTCAGAGGCTGGATTTTTCCCCTGAGGCTAATATCCATATGACACTGAACTCAATAGAACAGGGCAATGGTTTAAGGTTCTACATTGTGACATTATCAATTAAAATACTCCTACTACAATGTTAAAACATTCTACATTGTGACATCATTAAGATACTCCTACTACAATGTTAAAACATCCTATATTGTGACATTATTTCATTGATATCATGAAACAACTTCATGTATGTATTTTCTGATGTTTAATCAGAGATCTTTTAGCAGAGTATCTCATGTCACATTGACTACAGCTATATGGTTTCTCTCCTGTGTGTGTGCGCTGGTGCATAGTAAGACTGCTAGATGTAACAAAACTCTTCCCACATTGATCACAGCTATAAGGTTTCTCTCCTGTGTGTGTCCTCTGGTGTGTTTTCAGGCTGCTAGATGTAACAAAACTCTTCTCACATTGATCACAGCTATAAGGCTTCTCTCCTGTGTGTGTTCTCTGGTGTGATTTTAAATGCCTTGAGGAAACAAAACTCTTTCCACAGTTAGAGCAGTGGTAAGGTTTTTCTCCTGTATGGATTCTCTGATGTATTTTAAGATCTGCTAAAAAGATGAATCTCTTCCCACAGTCAGAGCAGCAATGAGGTTTCTCTCCAGTGTGTATTTTCAGGTGTGCTATCAGGTTGCCTGAGTGAGAAAAATTCTTCCCACATTGATTACAGCTATAAGGCTTCTCTCCTGTGTGTGTTCTCTGGTGTGATGTTAAATTTCCTGAGATAACAAAACTCTTTCCACAGTCAGAGCACTGGTAAGGTCTCTCTCCTGTGTGTGTTCTCTGGTGTATGGTCAGACGGCTAGATGTAACAAAACTCTTCCCACAATGATCACAGCTATAAGGCTTCTCTCCTGTGTGTTGTCTCTGGTGTATAGTCAGATGGCTAGATGAAGTAAAACTCTTCCCACACTGATCACAGCTGTAAGATTTCTCTCCAGTTTGTATTCTCTGGTGTATTTTTAGTGAATCTGATCTTAAATAACTCTTCCCACAGTCAGAGCAGTGGTGAGATTTCTTCCCTGTGGGTTTCCGCAGGTGTTTCTTGAGGTGTTCTGATCTGGAGAGACTCTTCTCTGCCTCGTCAACTTCATGATGTTGTTGAGGCTCCCCAGAGGATCCACGATAGTCCCGTCTCTCTCCTGTGTGAACAACAAAGTCAGACAGATGGTTAAAGGCCCATAACAGCAGAAATCCACTGTATCTTTCAGCTAAAGGGTGAACCCCATGATGTTGTACAACAATTTACATCCTTAATGAATGTTTAAATGCCTTTACAAACTTAATTGACTATTGTCTTAAGACAGTCAAGTGATCAAAAACAGCCATATTTTGTCTTATTCTTTTCACATTAGTAGTAATTATGATGTATGATTCTAGGTTAGAAATAAGTTATTAAAGTTCCTGAAACCCTAAGCAGTGTGCCAGATCACTTTCGGTTTCCAATATAGGGCCCTTTCTGTGTTTGCAAACATTGCCACAAGAGAGCGATGCGTATGCAATCTGGTTGTAGAAACGCCTCCCTGCTAATGAGGAAACCGCTAGTTATGGATGTAGTATATCTGGTAATGAGGAAACCACTAGTTATGGATGTAGTATATCTGCTAATGAGGAAACCACTAGTTATGGATGTAGTATATCTGCTAATGAGGAAACCACTAGTTATGGATGTAGTATATCTGGTAATGAGGAAACCACTAGTTATGGATGTAGTATATCTGCTAATGAGGAAACCACTAGTTATGGATGTAGTATATCTGCTAATGAGGAAACCACTAGTTATGGATGTAGTATATCTGGTAATGAGGAAACCACTAGTTATGGATGTAGTATATCTGGTAATGAGGAAACCACTAGTTATGGATGTAGTATATCTGCTAATGAGGAAACCACTAGTTATGGATGTAGTATATCTGGTAATGAGGAAACCACTAGTTATGGATGTAGTATATCTGGTAATGAGGAAACCACTAGTTATGGATGTAGTATATCTGGTAATGAGGAAACCACTAGTTATGGATGTAGTATATCTGGTAATGAGGAAACCACTAGTTATGGATGTAGTATATCTGCTAATGAGGAAACCACTAGTTATGGATGTAGTATATCTGCTAATGAGGAAATCACTAGTTATGGATGTAGTATATCTGGTAATGAGGAAACCACTAGTTATGGATGTAGTATATCTGGTAATGAGGAAACCACTAGTTATGGATGTAGTATATCTGCTAATGAGGAAACCACTAGTTATGGATGTAGTATATCTGCTAATGAGGAAACCACTAGTTATGGATGTAGTATATCTGGTAATGAGGAAACCACTAGTTATGGATGTAGTATATCTGGTAATGAGGAAACCACTAGTTATGGATGTAGTATATCTGGTAATGAGGAAACCACTAGTTATGGATGTAGTATATCTGGTAATGAGGAAACCACTAGTTATGGATGTAGTATATCTGGTAATGAGGAAACCACTAGTTATGGATGTAGTATATCTGGTAATGAGGAAACCACTAGTTATGGATGTAGTATATCTGCATGGAGCAAAAATGATGAGCAAAGATTTTGGTTTTTCACAATGTATTCTGAATATTACTACACATTATCAGCTCAAAATCGTAGGCTGCCAGCAAAAATAGCCTCCATTTCCAGGTTGCTTATGAGTACATTTAACTTTTGGATTATAATTGTAAGGCTCGTTAGAATGTATAATGTTTGTGTCATTGTCACAAATCAACTGGTTTATACTTTAAAAAATACTTTAACTTCAGCCAGCAAAATGCTCTTTGGCTAGCTTTAATTACTTTAAGTCTTTGGCTAGCTTTAACTACTTTAAGTCTTTGGCTAGCTTTGCAACCAGCCTATCAATGAGCGTTAGCATTCAAGCTAATATAAATAATTTACAAGCAACTGCAGATTTCCCTTTTAACACCAAACATCAGTTCAACAACTGCAGAGTTTATGCTTCTGTTTTTAAAAAGTACTTACTGGTGTTAATCAGGGCCGCATCAAAAATAAGTATTTTGCAAATATCACAACCATAGCGACTGTTCAAGTAATAATCAAAACAACAACAACGGTTGCCTATGACAACCGCAATTTTTTTTAATTTTATTTATAACTAATAACCGCATTAGTGGCGAAAAGGTGGCAGAGCTACAACGGTGTTTGTCAGACTAGCAGTGTTTGTCCCGAAAATCTGTCTTCTCAAGTAAACGTCTGTAGCCTCCAAACAGTTTGGGCTACACACTGATATGGTAAGTCTAAAACTTATATACACACACACACTACCGGTCAAAAGTTTTATATACACTGCTCAAAAAAATAAAGGGAACACTAAAATAACACATCCTAGATCTGAATTAATGAAATAATCTTATTAAATACTTTTTTCTTTACATAGTTGAATGTGCTGACAACAAAATCACACAAAAATAATCAATGTAAATCCAATTTATCAACCCATGGAGGTCTGGATTTGGAGTCACACTCAAAATGAAAGTGGAAAACCACACTACAGGCTGATCCAACTTTGATGTAATGTCCTTAAAACAAGTCAAAATGAGGCTCAGTAGTGTGTGTGGCCTCCACGTGCCTGTATGACCTCCCTACAACGCCTGGGCATGCTCCTGATGAGGTGGCGGATGGTCTCCTGAGGGATCTCCTCCCAGACCAGGACTAAAGCATCCGCCAACTCCTGGACAGTCTGTGGTGCAACGTGGCGTTGGTGGATGGAGCGAGACATGATGTCCAAGATGTGCTCAATTGGATTCAGGTCTGGGGAACGGGCGGGCCAGTCCATAGCATCAATGTCTTCCTCTTGCAGGAACTGCTGACACACTCCAGCCACATGAGGTCTAGCATTGTCTTGCATTAGGAGGAACCCAAGGCCAACTGCACCAGCATATGGTCTCACAAGGGGTCTGAGGATCTCATCTCGGTACCTAATGGCAGTCAGGCTACCTCTGGCGAGAACATGGATGGCTGTGCGGCCCTCCAAAGAAATGCCACCCCACACCATGACTGACCCACCGCCAAACCGGTCATGCTGGAGGATGTTGCAGGCAGCAAAACGTTCTCCACGGCGTCTCCAGACTCTGTCACGTCTGTCACATGTGCTCAGTGTGAACCTGCTTTCATCTGTGAAGAGCACAGGGCGCCAGTGGCGAATTTGCCAATCTTGGTGTTCTCTGGCAAATGCCAAACGTCCTGCACGGTGTTGGGCTGTAAGCACAACCCCTACCTGTGGACGTCGGGCCCTCATACCACCCTAATGGAGTCTGTTTCTGACCGTTTGAGCAGACACATGCACATTTGTGGCCTGCTGGAGGTTATTTTGCAGGGCTCTGGCAGTGCTCCTCCTGCTCCTCCTTGCACAAAGGCGGAAGTAGCGGTCCTGCTGCTGGGTTGTTGCCCTCCTACGGCCTCCTCCACGTCTCCTGGTAGCGCCTCCATGCTCTGGACACTACGCTGACAGACACAGCAAACCTTCTTGCAACAGCTCTCATTGATGTGCCATCCTGGATGAGCTGCACTACCTGAGCCACTTGTGTGGGTTGTAGACGCCGTCTCATGCTACCACTAGAGTGAAAGCACCGCCAGCATTCAAAAGTGACCAAAACATCAGCCAGGAAGCATAGGAAGTGGTCTGTGGTCACCACCTGCAGAACCACTCCTTTATTGGGGGTGTCTTGCTAATTGCCTATAATTTCCACCTGATGTCTATTCCATTTGCACAACAGCATGTGAAATTTATTGTCAATCAGTGTTGCTTCCTAAGTGGACAGTTTGATTTCACAGAAGTGTGATTGACTTGGAGTTACATTGTGTTGTTTAAGTGTTCACTTTATTTTTTTGAGCATATATACACACATATACATACAGTGGCAAGAAAAAGTATGTGAACCCTTTGGAATTACCTGGATTTCTGCTTAAATTGGTGATAGAATTTGATCTGATCTTCATGTAGGTCACAACAATAGACAAACAGTCTGCTTAAACTGATAACACACAAACAATTATAAGTGTCCATGTCTTCATTGAACACACCATGTAAACATTCACAGTGCAGGGTGGGAAAAGTATGTGAACCCTTGGATTTAATAACTGGTTGAACCTCCTTTGGCAGCAATAACCTCAACCAAACGTTTTCTGTAGTTGTAGATCAAACCTGCACAACGGTCAGGACGAATTTTGGACCATTCCTCTTTACAAAACTGTTTAAATTCAGGAATATTCTTGGAATATATAGAACGAACCTCTGCGTAACGTAAACTACCTGTTTCCTTTAACCTGAGAATGAACACTGTTGCACACAGCTCTAGCAAGATGGCTGTTTGTCATTACAAAGGGCATTCACATACTGCTGGAAAGCCCAGCTCATTGGCTATCTAGCTAGTTATATTTCAAAACGATAGGTGGTCATTGGACCAAGACACTGTCAATCAAGTGAACACAGCTCGTCTCATTGGTGCGTAATGATGGTTGACCTTCATGGTATAATTGACGTGTTGTGTAGCCAATATGTAATGTAGAATGATGAAACAAGTTTGGTTGTCTTCTAGAGTGTCTGGGCACAGAAACTGAACTTGACCGGGTTAAACAACGTTTAGCAGATTAGATTTCATAAATAGTTTTGTTGCAAGTTGAAAGAGTCGGGAATTCATGCAAAACACTGTATATAAAAATGGATCGTGTTTGGATATAAAACTACTACCACATTTTATCTCTGGGACCCTCAGGATGACAAATCAGAGCAAGATTACTGAATAGAAGTACATTATTTACCTTCAGAGCAGCAACTGTCCAGATTTCGGGACATTGATCCTGTAGAAGTAAAAATAAAGCCACAATCAATCAACCAACCAACCAATCTGCAGTTCAAACAATAACAAAGATATCATTCTGCTACTGTTTTGGTAATAAGATGATGGATGGGTCTGGAGAAATGTAACTACTCTCAAATTCATAGACAGGCCTACGGATGCAAGGACTGACCATCCATGATATCAACATTCTCGTTTTAACCATGTTTTGAGGCTATACAGTGTTGGTTTACATATACCACAAACACTTGACGTGCCTTATTGCTATTATAAACTGGTTACCAACGTAATTAGAGCAGTAAAAATAAAATGTTTCGTCATACCCGTGGTATACGGTCTGATATACCACGGCTGTCAGTCAATCAGCATTCAGGGCTGGAACCACACAGTTTATAATCTTCAAGAATCAATGACTATATATAAATAATTTAAAAAGCAACTGCAGATTTTCCTTTTAAAACCACACATCAGTTCAACAACTGCAGAGTTTATGCCTCTGTTTTTAAGACAGTACTTACTAGTATTAATCAGCGCCCGGTTTCCCAAAACCATTTCACAGCTAACTTCATCTTTAGAACCATTGGATGCCTTAAGATAACTTTGGGAAACGGGGCCCAGATATCCAGTTTCCTCCTCTTCTTCCTCCTCTTCTTTCGATGTGACAGTCATCTCCCCCTCATCCTCTTTCAATCCAAAAACTGCATCCTCCTCTTTCTCCTCCTCCTCTTCTTTTACTGTAACATCCTCCTCCTCTTTCACTCTGAACGCGTCTTCCTCTTCTTTCACTGAAACGTCTTTCTCTTCTTCTTTCACGGTAACAGCCTCACCCTCTACTTGTTGTTGTATTGTAACAGCCTCCTCTTCCTCCTCCTCTTTCACAAGAGCTTCTTTCTCCGTCCAGCAGACCTGCTCTTCTTTAGCAGGAGGAGAGTAGCTTAGTGAGCTCATTGTCGGAGATGTTAGCTAGCTAGGCTAATGCTAACTTAACCAGCCCGCTAGCTGACTAATAACAACACTGTAAATATGAAATTAAAACGGATAACTAACTAGACGACAGAAGTGGGTTTAAAACACAGTGGCTAATATACACTAAAGCGTCTAAAGAGCTTTATTGGTTCGTCTATGTTGTCTAGCAAGCTACCGAGGTGGCTGACTAACTGTTGTTGTTGTTGAAAGAAGCGTTCCGTCCACTACATTATACGTCACACTAGCGGCATTGACTTAAAATCCACATTGCTTTTTGTTGACTGGAGTGGGAGTGGGTAACGCAGTTGAGCAAAATGTATATTTTATTTTCTGACAACACGTTGAAGGTTAGGAAGCTTGAGTTTTTGCGTTACTACATATTTATTAACTTATTTCCGGATATCTTCTAAACTACCTACAATGCAATATGTCGCAATGTCAGATTGATCTACTCTGTACTACGAGTTCCGGTGAAACTCAGGTTTTCATCGGCAGCTTTTCTTGTTACGGACCTTAATTTATAAGCATAATTTTATATATGTATATTATATATATTATATATGAAGTAATCGGGACATATTGTTTAAAAATACTTCTTTGTTTTTAGAATATTGGTTCCTAAATAATATCCTATTGGTGAGCCAACTTGTAAATGCAGAGGGTCTTTTACTTAATTATAAGGAATTCTGATCACTTCACAAGGTCCCTGTAACACCTAAACATTTTACAATCATTTTAGCTGCCATTCCCTCAGGCGTTGCTTTATTATTCAGGAACGTGTCAAGACCTGACCCTCAGAACATACCTATGATTACCCCTGTTGACTCATCAGTAGGAAAGATTTGTTGTTCTTTTAGTCCATTCAACAACAATAGATCTATACATGCCTTGTTTCAACAGGATGTTGTGTCTATTCCTTATGTCATGTTGGTCTATTCAACAACAATAGATCTACAGGAACCTTGTTTCAACAGGATGGTGTGTCTATGCCTTGTCATGTCAGTCCATTGAACAACAATAGAGCTATAGGAACCTTGTTTCAACAGGATGTTGTGTCTATGCCTTGTCATGCATTATTGGAATGTTTTTATTGATGATAATGTCTGTTGGAAAAAGTTTGGATGTTGCCACACACATACCTACTTATTAACAAAATTCAGGAAGTTTCTTTTTAAATTATTCATAAATATTATCCTGACAACCCCTATATGAAGATGTAAAAAAAAAAAAATGAAATGGTACCTTTTGTAATGACCACCCAGAAACAGTGTTGCATCTTTTTTGGCAATGTATTCATGTAAGAATCTGCGGCAAGACATCAGTAGATTTATAAATGAACACATTTATGAAGATTTTACACTATTGTGGAGAGATGTACTGCTTGGATTCTTTATTTATGATAGAAATAAATTGAAAAATTGAATGTAATTAATTTCATTATTCTTTTGGCCAAATTTCATATTCACAAATGTAAATTTACAAACAAAACACCACATTTTATTACTTTGCAAAATGAAATGTAACTATATTTTAAGACAATTAAATACTCGGCCTGTTCGAACGATAAATGCGTTTGTGTCCATTAAGGTCCTTGTGTAACGTGATATTGTACCCCCCCCCCCCCCCCAGTCACGCCCCCAGCCCCGCCCCTTGCAAAATGTTCTTTGTATATTCTTTATACAAACCTGTTGTTCTTGTACTTTTTGTATTGATTTGTTGTTAATAAAAATCATAGTTTCTTCAACAACAACATCGGTAGTTTGTTAGCCAATGTAGCCCAAACATTCAAGCTTTAGGTGTATTTTGGTCCGTGTGTTTTTAACATACTTGTTTCGTATAGCAACTTGCCCCATTTAATTTAATATTTACGTTGTTAATCAGGTTAGTAGCTAGCTGGATTGCTAAATTAGCTTAGCACCAGGCTAGCCGTTAATGTTAACGAGCTAACATCCCTGACCATGAGCTCACTAAGCTACTCCCCCCCCCCCCGCTAAAGAAGAAGAGGAGGAGGATGTTACAGTAAAAGGAGAGGAAGAACGTCCGTCTGGGCCGGCAGCCTTGCGAGGGTTAACGCGCTTAAATGTCTTACTCAAATGCCATAATGACATTATAATGAATACAGTATGTGTCGATATGACAGCAGTCAAATATAGTCAGTTATTGTCAGCTCGTGCTTACATGGTACATGGTGTTCATGCAACGACATCGGTTGGAGCATGTCCATGTCACCTGAACAACGACATCGGTTGGAGCATGTCCATGTCACCTGAACAACGGCATCGGTTGGAGCATGTCCATGTCACCTGAACGACGACATCGGTTGGAGCATGTCCATGTCACCCGAACGAAGACATCGGTTGGAGCACGTCCATCTCACCTGAACGACGACATCGGTTGGAGCACGTCCATGTCACCTGAACGATGACATCGGTTGGAGCACGTCCATGTCACCTGAACGAAGACATCGGTTGGAGCACGTCCATGTCACCTGAACAAAGACATCGGTTGGAGCACGTCCATGTCACCTGAACGAAGACATCGGTTGGAGCATGTCCATGTCACATAAACAACGACATCGGTTGGAGCACGTCCATGTCACATAAACAATGAAAGCTTGTGAGTGCATTGCTGAGTGATGACATTTTATGCTGATAATAGTTCCGTAACATTGTCACCATCTTGTTCTGTCCAAACGGTGCCCTCTCTTCCTGTCTCACCGTTTTCATTTGGTCGTGGCGCAGGCTTCTGCTCATTTTATGCTGATAATAGTTCCGTAACATTGTCACCATCTTTGTTCTGTCCAAATGGTGCCCTCTCTTCCTGTCTCACCGTTTTCATTTGGTCGTGGCGCAGGCATCTGCTCATTTTATGCTGATAATAGTTCCGTAACATTGTCACCATCTTTGTTCTGTCCAAATGGTGCCGTCTCGTCCTCTCTTCCTGTCTCACCGTTGTTATTTGGTCGTGGCACAGGCATCTGCTCAGTGCTACTCACCTTTCTGCCTCTCAGAGGTGTAGGTCAGAGGTTAAGAATCAGAAGAATAATCATCAGAGATGGCTTGATTCATTTCTTCCCCGCCATCCGAGTAGTTTTCGTTCAGATTTGGTAAGTTAGACACACTCTCACTGTGGACTCCAAGTAGACCAGAGTAGACTGATAGGACTGCTGTTCTTCATTCACAATTGGTGATTAAATAATTATCTTCCCCTCACTCATCAACTCACCCGTTCTCCCCCTTTCTCCCCCACCATACTTTACCTCAGTCATTTAATCCGTTGTTCTACGTCTGAATAGAGGTTAGGTTCAGTTTGGAAGAAATGATTGGGGATGATTATCAACTAGTCACGTCCCTTTAACCTGTCAGGAGAAGGAGAGGAGCTATTGATTACCACCAGTAAGTACTACCTGAATAACAGGAACCTCTGTTAGCCCAATAATGGACTTTAACCTGTCAGGAGAAGGGGAGGAGCTATTGATTACCACCAGTAAGTACTACCTGAATAACAGGAACCTCTGTTAGCCCAATAATGGTCTTTAACCTGTCAGGAGAAGGAGAGGAGCTATTGATTACCACCAGTAAGTACTACATTTACATAAGTATTCAGACCCTTTACTCAGTATTTTGTTGAAGCACCTTTGGCAGCGATTACAGCCTCGAGTCTTCTTGGGTATGCCGCTACAAGCTTGGCACACCTGTATTTGTAGAGTTTCTCCCATTCTTCTCTGCACATCCTCTCAAGCTCTGTCAGGTTGGATGGGGAGCGTCACTGCACAGCTATTTTCAGATCTCTCCAGAGGTGTTTGATCGGGTTCAAGTCCGGGCTCTGTCTGGGCCACTCAAGGACATTCAGAGACTTGTCCCGAAGCCACTCCTGGGTTGTCTTGGCTGTGTGCTTAGGGTCGTTGTCCTGTTGGAAAGATGAACCTTCACCCCAGTCTGAGGTCCTGAGCGCTCTGGAGCAGGTTTTCATCAAGGATCTCTCTGTACTTTGCTCCGTTCACCTTTCCCTCGATCCTGACTAGTCTCCCAGTCCCTGCCTCTGAAAAACATCCCCATAGCATGATGCTGCCACCACCATGCTTCACCGCAGTGATGGTGCCAGGTTTCCTCCAGACGTGACGCTTGGCATTCAGGCCAAAGAGTTCAATCTTAGTTTCATCAGACCAGAGAATCTTGTTTCTCATGGTCTGAGAGTCCTTTAGGTTCCTTTTGGCAAACTCCAAGCGGGCTGTCATGTGTCTTTAACTAAGAAGTGGCTTCCATTTGGCCACTCTACCATAAAGGCCCGATTGGTGGACTGCTGCAGAGATGGTTGTCCTTCTGTAAGATTCTCCCATCTTCACAGAGGAACTCTGTCAGAGTGACCATTGGGTTCTTGGTCACCTCCCTGACAAAGGCCCTTCTCCGATTGGTCAGTTTGGCCGGGCGGCCAGCTCTAGGAAGAATCTTGGTGGTTCCAAACTAATTCCATTTAAGAATGATGGAGGCCACTGTGGTCTTTGATACCTTCAATGCTGCCGAAATGCTTTGGTACCCTTCCCCAAATCTATGCCTCGACACAATCCTGTCTCAGAGCTCTATGGACAATTCCTTCAACCTCATGGCTTGGTTTTTGCACTGTCAACTGTGGGGCCTTGTATAGACAATGAAGTTGTAGAAACATCTCAAGGATGATCAGTGAAAACAGGATGCATCAAAACTCAATTTTGAGTCTCATAGCAAAGTGTCGGAATACTTACAGTACCAGTCAAAAGTTTGAACACACCTACTCGTTGCAGGGTTTTTCTTTATTTTTACTATTTTCTACATTGTAGAATATTAGTGAAGACATCAAAACTATGAAATAACACATATGGAATCATGTAGTAACCAAAAAACGAAACTAATCAAAATATATTTTATATTTCAGATTCTTCAAAGTAGCCACCTTTTGCCATGATAACAGCTTTGCACACTCTTGGCATTGTTGGTAGAGAGGTAGTTCTGTAGTTGTATACAGCCAGACTGGAAGGGTTCATGCAGATTGTTGGTAGAGAGGTAGTTCTGTAGTTGTATCTAGCCAGACTGGAAGGGTTCATGCAGATTGTTGGTAGAGAGGTAGTTCTGTAGTATTTAGTCAGACTAGAAGGGTTCATGCAGGTTGTTGGTAGAGAGGTAGTTCTGTAGTTGTATACAGTCAGACTAGAAGGGTTCATGCAGAGTGTTGGTAGAGAGGTAGTTCTGTAGTATCTAGCCAGACTAGAAGGGTTCATGCAGAGTGTTGGTAGAGAGGTAGTTCTGTAGTTGTATACAGCCAGACTAGAAGGGTTCATGCAGGTTGTTGGTAGAGAGGTAGTTCTGTCGTATCTAGCCAGACTAGAAGGGTTCATGCAGGTTGTTGGTAGAGAGGTAGTTCTGTAGTATCTAGCCAGACTAGAAGGGTTCATGCAGATTGTTGGTAGAGAGGTAGTTCTGTAGTATCTAGCCAGACTAGAAGGGTTCATGCAGATTGTTGGTAGAGAGGTAGTTCTGTAGTATCTACTCAGTCTAGAAGGGTTCATGCAGATTGTTGGTAGAGAGGTAGTTCTGTAGTTGTATACAGCCAGACTAGAAGGGTTCATGCAGAGTGTTGGTAGAGAGGTAGTTCTGTAGTTGTATACAGCCAGACTAGAAGGGTTCATGCAGGTTGTTGGTAGAGAGGTAGTTCTGTAGTATCTAGCCAGACTAGAAGGGTTCATGCAGGTTGTTGGTAGAGAGGTAGTTCTGTAGTATCTAGCCAGACTAGAAGGGTTCATGCAGATTGTTGGTAGAGAGGTAGTTCTGTAGTATCTAGCCAGACTGGAAGGGTTCATGCAGGTTGTTGGTAGAGAGGTAGTTCTGTAGTTGTATACAGTCAGACTGGAAGGGTTCATGCAGGTTGTTGGTAGAGAGGTAGTTCTGTAGTATCTAGCCAGACTAGAAGGGTTCATGCAGATTGTTCGTAGAGACGTAGTTCTGTAGTATCTAGCCAGACTAGAAGGGTTCATGCAGATTGTTGGTAGAGAGGAAGTTCTGTAGTATCTAGCCAGACTAGAAGGGTTCATGCAGATTGTTGGTAGAGAGGTAGTTCTGTAGTATCTAGTCAGTCTAGAAGGGTTCATGCAGGTTGTTGGTAGAGAGGTAGTTCTGTAGTATCTAGCCAGACTAGAAGGGTTCATGCAGATTGTTGGTAGAGAGGTAGTTCTGTAGTTGTATACAGCCAGACTAGAAGGGTTCATGCAGAGTGTTGGTAGAGAGGTAGTTCTGTAGTTGTATACAGCCAGACTAGAAGGGTTCATGCAGGTTGTTGGTAGAGAGGTAGTTCTGTAGTATCTAGCCAGACTAGAAGGGTTCATGCAGGTTGTTGGTAGAGAGGTAGTTCTGTAGTATCTAGCCAGACTAGAAGGGTTCATGCAGATTGTTGGTAGAGAGGTAGTTCTGTAGTATCTAGCCAGACTGGAAGGGTTCATGCAGGTTGTTGGTAGAGAGGTAGTTCTGTAGTATCTAGCCAGACTAGAAGGGTTCATGCAGAGTGTTGGTAGAGATGTAGTTCTGTAGTATCTAGCCAGACTGGAAGGGTTCATGCAGGTTGTTGGTAGAGAGGTAGTTCTGTAGTTGTATACAGTCAGACTGGAAGGGTTCATGCAGGTTGTTGGTAGAGAGTTAGTTCTGTAGTATCTAGCCAGACTAGAAGGGTTCATGCAGATTGTTCGTAGAGACGTAGTTCTGTAGTATCTAGCCAGACTAGAAGGGTTCATGCAGATTGTTGGTAGAGAGGTAGTTCTGTAGTATCTAGCCAGACTAGAAGGGTTCATGCAGGTTGTTGGTAGAGAGGTAGTTCTGTAGTTGTATACAGTCAGACTAGAAGGGTTCGTGCAGAGTGTTGGTAGAGAAGTAGTTCTGTAGTATCTAGCCAGACTAGAAGGGTTCATGCAGATTGTTGGTAGAGAGGTAGTTCTGTAGTATCTAGCCAGACTGGAAGGGTTCATGCAGGTTGTTGGTAGAGAGGTAGTTCTGTAGTATCTTGTCAGACTAGAAGGGTTCATGCAGATTGTTGGTAGAGAGGTAGTTCTGTAGTATCTAGCCAGACTGGAAGGGTTCACGCAGGTTGTTGGTAGAGAGGTAGTTCTGTAGTATCTAGCCAGACTGGAAGGGTTCATGCAGATTGTTGGTAGAGAGGTAGTTCTGTAGTATCTAGCCAGACTAGAAGGGTTCATGCGGATTGTTGGTAGAGAGGTAGTTCTGTAGTATCTAACCAGACTAGAAGGGTTCATGCAGGTTGTTGGTAGAGAGGTAGTTCTGTAGTTGTATACAGCCAGACTGGAAGGGTTCATGCAGGTTGTTGGTAGAGAGGTAGTTCTGTAGTTGTATACAGTCAGACTGGAAGGGTTCATGCAGGTTGTTGGTAGAGAGGTAGTTATGTAGTATCTAGCCAGACTAGAAGGGTTCATGCAGATTGTTGGTAGAGAAGTAGTTCTGTAGTATCTAGCCAGACTAGAAGGGTTCATGCAGATTGTTGGTAGAGAGGTAGTTCTGTAGTTGTATACAGCCAGACTAGAAGGGTTCATGCAGATTGTTGGTAGAGGCAGTTCTGTAGTATCTAGCCAGACTAGAAGGCTTCATGCAGATTGTTGGTAGAGGCAGTTCTGTAGTATCTAGTCAGACTAGAAGGGTTCATGCAGGTTGTTGGTAGAGAGGTAGTTCTGTAGTATCTAGCCAGACTAGAAGGGTTCATGCAGATTGTTGGTAGAGAGGTAGTTCTGTAGTTGTATAAAGCCAGACTAGAAGGGTTCATGCAGATTGTTGGTAGAGGCAGTTCTGTAGTATACAGCCAGACTAGAAGGGTTCATGCAGATTGTTGGTAGAGGCAGTTCTGTAGTATCTAGCCAGACTGGAAGGGTTCATGCAGGTTGTTGGTAGAGAGGTAGTTCTGTAGTATCTAGCCAGACTAGAAGGGTTCATGCAGATTGTTGGTAGAGAGGTAGTTCTGTAGTATCTAGCCAGACTAGAAGGGTTCATGCAGGTTGTTGGTAGAGAGGTAGTTCTGTAGTATCTAGCCAGACTAGAAGGGTTCATGCAGGTTGTTGGTAGAGAGGTAGTTCTGTAGTTGTATACAGTCAGACTAGAAGGGTTCATGCAGGTTGTTGGTAGAGAGGTAGTTCTGTAGTTGTATACAGTCAGACTAGAAGGGTTCATGCAGGTTGTTGGTAGAGAGGTAGTTCTGTAGTATCTAGCCAGACTAGAAGGGTTCATGCAGGTTGTTGGTAGAGAGGTAGTTCTGTAGTTGTATACAGTCAGACTAGAAGGGTTCGTGCAGAGTGTTGGTAGAGAAGTAGTTCTGTAGTATCTAGCCAGACTAGAAGGGTTCATGCAGATTGTTGGTAGAGAGGTAGTTCTGTAGTATCTAGCCAGACTGGAAGGGTTCATGCAGGTTGTTGGTAGAGAGGTAGTTCTGTAGTATCTTGTCAGACTAGAAGGGTTCATGCAGATTGTTGGTAGAGAGGTAGTTCTGTAGTATCTAGCCAGACTGGAAGGGTTCACGCAGGTTGTTGGTAGAGAGGTAGTTCTGTAGTATCTAGCCAGACTGGAAGGGTTCATGCAGATTGTTGGTAGAGAGGTAGTTCTGTAGTATCTAGCCAGACTAGAAGGGTTCATGCGGATTGTTGGTAGAGAGGTAGTTCTGTAGTATCTAACCAGACTAGAAGGGTTCATGCAGGTTGTTGGTAGAGAGGTAGTTCTGTAGTTGTATACAGCCAGACTGGAAGGGTTCATGCAGGTTGTTGGTAGAGAGGTAGTTCTGTAGTTGTATACAGTCAGACTGGAAGGGTTCATGCAGGTTGTTGGTAGAGAGGTAGTTATGTAGTATCTAGCCAGACTAGAAGGGTTCATGCAGATTGTTGGTAGAGAAGTAGTTCTGTAGTATCTAGCCAGACTAGAAGGGTTCATGCAGATTGTTGGTAGAGAGGTAGTTCTGTAGTTGTATACAGCCAGACTAGAAGGGTTCATGCAGATTGTTGGTAGAGGCAGTTCTGTAGTATCTAGCCAGACTAGAAGGCTTCATGCAGATTGTTGGTAGAGGCAGTTCTGTAGTATCTAGTCAGACTAGAAGGGTTCATGCAGGTTGTTGGTAGAGAGGTAGTTCTGTAGTATCTAGCCAGACTAGAAGGGTTCATGCAGATTGTTGGTAGAGAGGGTAGTTCTGTAGTTGTATAAAGCCAGACTAGAAGGGTTCATGCAGATTGTTGGTAGAGGCAGTTCTGTAGTATACAGCCAGACTAGAAGGGTTCATGCAGATTGTTGGTAGAGGCAGTTCTGTAGTATCTAGCCAGACTGGAAGGGTTCATGCAGGTTGTTGGTAGAGAGGTAGTTCTGTAGTATCTAGCCAGACTAGAAGGGTTCATGCAGATTGTTGGTAGAGAGGTAGTTCTGTAGTATCTAGCCAGACTAGAAGGGTTCATGCAGGTTGTTGGTAGAGAGGTAGTTCTGTAGTATCTAGCCAGACTAGAAGGGTTCATGCAGGTTGTTGGTAGAGAGGTAGTTCTGTAGTTGTATACAGTCAGACTAGAAGGGTTCATGCAGGTTGTTGGTAGAGAGGTAGGTTCTGTAGTTGTATACAGTCAGACTAGAAGGGTTCATGCAGGTTGTTGGTAGAGAGGTAGTTCTGTAGTTATACTAGCCAGACTAGAAGGGTTCATGCAGGTTGTTGGTAGAGAGGTAGTTCTGTAGTATCTAGCCAGACTATAAGGGTTCATGCAGGTTGTTGGTAGAGAGGTAGTTCTGTAGTATCTAGCCAGACTGGAAGGGTTCATGCAGGTTGTTGGTAGAGAGGTAGTTCTGTAGTTTCTAGCCAGACTAGAAGGGTTCATGCAGGTTGTTGGTAGAGAGGTAGTTCTGTAGTATCTAGCCAGACTAGAAGGGTTCATGCAGGTTGTTGGTAGAGAGGTAGTTCTGTAGTATCTAGCCAGACTAGAAGGGTTCATGCAGATTGTTGGTAGAGGTAGTTCTGTAGTATCTAGCCAGACTAGAAGGGTTCATGCAGATTGTTGGTAGAGAGGTAGTTCTGTAGTATCTAGTCAGACTGGAAGGGTTTATGCAGAGTGTTAGTAGAGAGGTAGTTCTGTAGTATCTAGCCAGACGAGAAGGGTTCATGCAGGTTGTTGGTAGAGAGGTAGTTCTGTAGTATCTAGCCAGACTGGAAGGGTTCATGCAGGTTGTTGTAGAGAGGTAGTTCTGTAGTATCTAGCCAGACTAGAAGGGTTCATGCAGATTGTTGGTAGAGAGGTAGTTCTGTAGTATCTATCCAGACTAGAAGGGTTCATGCAGGTTGTTGGTAGAGAGGTAGTTCTGTAGTATCTAGTCAGACTAGAAGGGTTCATGCAGGTTGTTGGTAGAGGTAGTTCTGTAGTATCTAGCCAGACTAGAAGGGTTCATGCAGGTTGTTGGTAGAGAGGTAGTTCTGTAGTATCTAGCCAGACTAGAAGGGTTCATGCAGGTTGTTGGTAGAGGCAGTTCTGTAGTATCTAGTCAGACTGGAAGGGTTTCATGCAGATTGTTGGTAGAGAGGTAGTTCTGTAGTATCTAGCCAGACTAGAAGGGTTCATGCAGGTTGTTGGTAGAGAGGTAGTTCTGTAGTATCTAGTCAGACTAGAAGGGTTCATGCAGGTTGTTGGTAGAGGTAGTTCTGTAGTATCTAGCCAGACTAGAAGGGTTCATGCAGGTTGTTGGTAGAGAGGTAGTTCTGTAGTATCTAGCCAGACTAGAAGGGTTCATGCAGGTTGTTGGTAGAGGCAGTTCTGTAGTATCTAGTCAGACTGGAAGGGTTCATGCAGATTGTTGGTAGAGAGGTAGTTCTGTAGTATCTAGCCAGACTAGAAGGGTTCATGCAGGTTGTTGGTAGAGGCAGTTCTGTAGTATCTAGCCAGACTAGAAGGGTTCATGCAGATTGTTGGTAGAGAGGCAGTTCTGTAGTATCTAGTCAGACTAGAAGGGTTCATGCAGGTTGTTGGTAGAGAGGTAGTTCTGTAGTATCTAGCCAGACTAGAAGGGTTCATGCAGGTTGTTGGTAGAGAGGTAGTTCTGTAATATCTAGGCAGACTAGAAGGGTTCATGCAGATTGTTGGTAGAGAGGTAGTTCTGTAGTATCTAGCCAGACTAGAAGGGTTCATGCAGGTTGTTGGTAGAGAGGTAGTTCTGTAGTATCTAGTCAGACTAGAAGGGTTCATGCAGGTTGTTGGTAGAGAGGTAGTTCTGTAGTATCTAGCCAGACTAGAAGGGTTCATGCAGATTGTTGGTAGAGGTAGTTCTGTAGTATCTAGTCAGACTAGAAGGGTTCATGCAGATTGTTGGTAGAGAGGCAGTTCTGTAGTATCTAGTCAGACTAGAAGGGTTCATGCAGGTTGTTGGTAGAGAGGCAGTTCTGTAGTATCTAGTCAGACTAGAAGGGTTCATGCAGGTTGTTGGTAGAGAGGCAGTTCTGTAGTATCTAGTCAGACTAGAAGGGTTCATGCAGATTGTTGGTAGAGAGGCAGTTCTGTAGTATCTAGCCAGACTAGAAGGGTTCATGCAGGTTGTTGGTAGAGAGGTAGTTCTGTAGTATCTAGCCAGACTAGAAGGGTTCATGTAGGTTGTTGGTAGAGAGGTAGTTCTGTAGTATCTAGCCAGACTAGAAGGGTTCATGCAGATTGTTGGTAGAGGTAGTTCTGTAGTATCTAGCCAGACTAGAAGGGTTCATGCAGATTGTTGGTAGAGGTAGTTCTGTAGTATCTAGTCAGACTAGAAGGGTTCATGCAGGTTGTTGGTAGAGAGGTAGTTCTGTAGTATCTAGTCAGACTAGAAGGGTTCATGCAGGTTGTTGGTAGAGAGGTAGTTCTGTAGTATCTAGTCAGACTAGAAGGGTTCATGCAGGTTGTTGGTAGAGAGGTAGTTCTGTAGTATCTAGTCAGACTAGAAGGGTTCATGCAGGTTGTTGGTAGAGAGGTAGTTCTGTAGTATCTAGCCAGACTAGAAGGGTTCATGCAGGTTGTTGGTAGAGAGGTAGTTCTGTAGTATCTAGCCAGACTAGAAGGGTTCATGCAGATTGTTGGTAGAGAGGTAGTTCTGTAGTATCTAGCCAGACTAGAAGGGTTCATGCAGGTTGTTGGTAGAGAGGTAGTTCTGTAGTATCTAGTCAGACTAGAAGGGTTCATGCAGATTGTTGGTAGAGGTAGTTCTGTAGTATCTAGCCAGACTAGAAGGGTTCATGCAGGTTGTTGGTAGAGAGGTAGTTCTGTAGTATCCAGCCAGACTAGAAGGGTTCATGCAGGTTGTTGGTAGAGAGGTAGTTCTGTAGTATCTAGTCAGACTAGAAGGGTTCATGCAGATTGTTGGTAGAGGTAGTTCTGTAGTATCTAGCCAGACTAGAAGGGTTCATGCAGGTTGTTGGTAGAGAGGTAGTTCTGTAGTATCTAGCCAGACTGGAAGGGTTCATGCAGGTTGTTGGTAGAGAGGTAGTTCTGTAGTATCTAGCCAGACTAGAAGGGTTCATGCAGGTTGTTGGTAGAGAGGTAGTTCTGTAGTATCTAGCCAGACTAGAAGGGTTCATGCAGATTGTTGGTAGAGAGGTAGTTCTGTAGTATCTAGCCAGACTAGAAGGGTTCATGCAGGTTGTTGGTAGAGAGGTAGTTCTGTAGTATCTAGCCAGACTAGAAGGGTTCATGCAGGTTGTTGGTAGAGAGGTAGTTCTGTAGTTGTATACAGTCAGACTAGAAGGGTTCATGCAGGTTGTTGGTAGAGAGGTAGTTCTGTAGTTGTATACAGTCAGACTAGAAGGGTTCATGCAGGTTGTTGGTAGAGAGGTAGTTCTGTAGTATCTAGCCAGTCTAGAAGGGTTCATGCAGGTTGTTGGTAGAGAGTTAGTTCTGTAGTATCTAGCCAGACTAGAAGGGTTCATGCAGGTTGTTGGTAGAGAGGTAGTTCTGTAGTATCTAGCCAGACTAGAAGGGTTCATGCAGGTTGGTGGTAGAGAGGTAGTTCTGTAGTATCTAGCCAGACTAGAAGGGTTCATGCAGGTTGTTGGTAGAGAGGTAGTTCTGTAGTATCTAGCCAGACTAGACGGGTTCATGCAGATTGTTGGTAGAGAGGTAGTTCTGTAGTATCTAGCCAGACTAGAAGGGTTCATGCAGGTTGTTGGTAGAGAGGTTGTTCTGTACTTCAAGGACCTTTGCCAGATCATCATCGTCAATAGTAAAGTCATTGTTGTAAAGTTTATGTAGTCGACATGTCAGCAAGTCGGACACTTTCTATCCCCAAAATGCATCACTCTTTGAAAGGTGGTGACTTGACAACAGTGATTCGCTTGTAACAGCCCATTGCCATAACATGTGCAACTACCTGTCCAGGCATTGTAAGCTCTGTCAGGTGTCAGCAACGTCTGAGCAGATGAACACTGCCGAAGACTGCAGGTGGGGGCATTTAAAGAGCTAGCCCCACCCCTCTCAGGTGAATGAGGTGGACTGAGGTGTGGCAACCAATAATGCTGTGTTTGCAAATACCAGTTGGATGGCCGTTCAAGTGGACTTTTCCCAGTCGTATGTGGTAAATTCCCACTTGGTTATGAATGCAGCGTACTGATAACTAACCCCAGATTTATCATTGGCGTTGTTTCCAATGGGAGCAAAGTTGTATCGTGCTTCACATTCATCACACATGACATAGCTATCATCCTCTTTTACCACTTCAGCAAATCTTTCCCAAACATTACTTTTGTGACCCTCCCTCCTCTTTATTTTCAACTCTCCATTTCGCAGTTTTTCTTAATAAATTAAACAAACAATTATCTGTTCATTTCACTGAATGACAAAATAGTAGGATAGTATGTTTTAAATTGTCATGACGTCTAATCAATCTAATAAGTATCTAATGAAATAGATGGGGGGGAAAACGTTCTGAAAATGAAATAAACGTATGACACCAGTCTGCAGATGACGATGTGCTTCTTTGAGGCGACGCTACCAGCGTGACGTGTAATCTAGAAGACGGGACGCTTCTTCAACAACAGCAGCTAGTCAGCCACCTCCGTAGCAACTGACATTATATTGTCAAGATTGGAGTTCAATCCTTAACTAGGTCTTAATTTTGTTAAACATTTTATTAATTAAGCAGACACAGCTCCACTTACATTAGTGTGTGCATACATTTTCGTACTGGTCCCCCGCGGGTATCAAACCAACAACCCTCGCGTTGCGTGCGCCATGCTTTACCAACTGAGCTACACGGAACTATTCTAACAGTATGTATTCATAATGTACATATTCACATGTAGCTACAGGTCTGCATTAAACTATTCTAACAGTATGTATTCATAATGTACATATTCACATGAAGCTACAGGTCTGCATTAAACTATTCTAACAGTAAGTATTCATAATGTTCATATTCACATGTAGCTACAGGTCTGCATTAAACTATTATAACAGTATGTATTCATAATGTACATATTCACATGTAGCTACAGGTCTGCATTAAACTATTCTAACAGTATGTATTCATAATGTACATATTCACATGAAGCTACAGGTCTGCATTAAACTATTCTAACAGTATGTATTCATAATGTACATATTCACATGAAGCTACAGGTCTGCATTAAACTATTCTAACAGTATGTATTCATAATGTACATATTCACATGAAGCTACAGGTCTGCATTAAACTATTCTAACAGTATGTATTCATAATGTACATATTCACATGTAGCTACAGGTCTGCATAGACGAACGTTTTGGCTGTAAGAAGTCAGACAAAACATATTTGCTCATCTTTAAATGAATAAACAATGTAGTGAATATTTTTTCTAATCTGCGTTACCCATTCCAGTCAGCTGACGGCGATATGCGTCTTCAGATGGTGACGTCATATCTAGTGGACTAATCGACACCGGATGCTGTTTCAACAACACGGATACTGACTCATTCAACCACCTCCGTAGCCTGGTAGCCAACATACAACCGAAAACAAGCTCTTTGGACCATTTTTCTGTATGTTGATCTCGGTGTTTTTAACACAATCCTCTTTACGTATCTACTATTTAACTTAAAGTAATTTGCTTGTTAAATTTACAAATGTGTTGATTATACTAAGTCTAGCACTAAGCTTATCGCTAATGCTAGCTAGCCCGACCATGAGGTCACTAAGCTACTCGCCTCCTTCTAAAGAAGAGGTCTGCTGGACGGAGAAAGAAGCTCTGGGGCTGAACGTTGTCATGAACGAAGAGGAGGAGGATGTTACAGTAAAAGGAGAGGAAGAAGCTTTCAGAATGAAAGAGGAAGAAGAAGAGGCTATCAGTATCACATTGAAAGAAGAGGATGTTACAGTGAAAGAAGAGAAAGAACCTTTTAGAGTGAAAGAGGAAAAGGGGATAGAGGCTGTCACAGTGAAAGAAGAGGAGGGGATAGAGGCTGTCACAGTGGAAGAAGAGGAGGGGATAGAGGCTGTCACAGTGAAAGAAGAGGAGATAATAGAGGCTGTCACCGTGAAAGAAGAGGAGGTGATAGAGGCTGTCACAGTGAAAGAAGAGGAGGGGATAGAGGCTGTCACAGTGGAAGAAGAGGAGGGGATAGAGGCTGTCACAGTGAAAGAAGAGGAGGGGATAGAGGCTGTCACAGTGAAAGAAGAGGAGGGGATAGAGGCTGTCACAGTGAAAGAAGAGGAGGGGATAGAGGCTGTCACAGTGAAAGAAGAGGAGGAGGGGATAGAGGCTGTCACAGTGAAAGAAGAGGAGGGGATAGAGGCTGTCACAGTGAAAGAAGAGGAGGGGATAGAGGCTGTCACAGTGAAAGAAGAGGAGGGGATAGAGGCTGTCACAGTGAAAGAAGAGGAGGGGATAGAGGCTGTCACAGTGAAAGAAGAGGAGGTAGGCGCTTTCAGAATGAAAGAGGAGGATATTATAGTGAAAGAAGAGGAAGAACCTTTTAGAGTGAAAGATGAAGATGGGATAGAGAAAGAGGAGGTAGAAGCTTTCAGGATGAAAAAGGAGGAAGAGGAGGCCATAACATTGATAGAAGAAGAGGAGGATGTTTTGGGAGATGAAGGAGAGGAAGAGGAGACTGAAGATCTGATTAACACCAGTGAGTACTGTCTTAAAAACCCAGACAGAAACTCTGCAGTTGTTGAACTAATGTGTGGTTTGAAAGCCAAAGGGTCATTGCACTGAAATGTGCTCCTCACCAGAACCCCAAAACTCTCGTTGTGTGTAAACAATGCAAATGTAAACAAACACTGTATTTGACTCAAAACGTGGTTAAAACAATCATTTTGATCTCATGGTCGGTCCTTGCATCACTGCTCTGTCTATGAATTAGAGTTGTTCCATTTCTTCAAACCCTCAGCTACTCTCCCCTATCTGTTTATTAGGACAGTCGAGATATAAAACGCTTACGTACCAATAAGGTGTATGATATTTATGGCTCTACCTTTCTCACTCATTATTATTCATGATCCATTCATGATTATCCCCCCCAAAATATTTGTATTTTATTTAACCAGGCAAGTCAGTTAAGAACATATTCTTATTTACAATTGGGGCCTACCGGGGAACAGTGGGTTGTTCAAGGGCAGAACGACAGATTTTTAACTTGTCTGCTCGGGGATTCGACCCAGCAACATTTCGGTTACTGGCCCAACACTCTAACCACTAGGCTACCTACCGAACCCATCATGTTAGCATCCACAAAGTGTTAAGAAACATATTCTATTCTTGTGTGACTCATATGACACAATACAGTGAGGGAAAAAAGTATTTGATCCCCTGCTGATTTTGTACGTTTGCCCACTGACAAAGAAATGATCAGTCTATAATTTTAATGGTAGGTTTATTTGAACAGTGAGAGACAGAATAACAACAAAAAAATCCAGAAAAACACATGTCAAAAATGTTATAAAATGATTTGCATTTTAATGAGGGAAATAAGTATTTGACCCCTCTGCAAAACATGACTTAGTACTTGGTAGCAAAACCCTTGTTGGCAATCACAGAGGTCAGACGTTTCTTGTAGTTGGCCACCAGGTTTGCACACATCTCAGGAGGGATTTTGTCCCACTCCTCTTTGCAGGTCTTCTCCAAGTCATTAAGGTTTTGAGGCTGACGTTTGGCAACTCGAACCTTCAGCTCCCTCCACAGATTTTCTATGGGATTAAGGTCTGGAGACTGGCTAGGCCACTCCAGGACCTTAATGTGCTTCTTCTTGAGCCACTCCTTTGTTGCCTTGGCCGTGTGTTTTGGGTCATTGTCATGCTGGAATACCCATCCAGGACCCATTTTCAATGCCCTGGCTGAAGGAAGGAAGTTCTCACCCAAGATTTGATGGTACGTGGCCCCGTCCATCGTCCCTTTGATGCGGTGAAGTTGTCCTGTCCCCTTAGCAGAAAAACACCCCCAAAGCATAATGTTTCCACCTCCATGTTTGATGGTGGGGATGGTGTTCTTGGGGTCATAGGCAGCATTCCTCCTCCAAACACGGCGAGTTGAGTTGATGTCAAAGAGCTCCATTTTGGTCTCATCTGACCACAACACTTTCACCAGTTGTCCTCTGAATCATTCAGATGTTCATTGGCAAACTTCAGACGGGCATGTATATGTGCTTTCTTGAGCAGGGGGACCTTGCGGGCGCTGCAGAATTTCAGTTCTTTCACGGCGTAGTGTGTTACCAATTGTTTTCTTGGTGACTATGATCCCAGCTGCCTTGAGATCATTGACAAGATCCTCCCGTGTAGTTCTGGGCTGATTCCTCACCGTTCTCATGATCATTGCAACTCCACGAGGTGAGATCTTGCATGGAGCCCCAGGCCGAGGGAGATTGACAGTTCTTTTGTGTTTCTTCCATTTGCGAATAATCGCACCAACTGTTGTCACCTTCTCACCAAGCTGCTTGGCGATGGTCTTGTAGCCCATTCCAGCATTATGTAGGTCTACAATCTTGTCCCTGACATCCTTGGAGAGCTCTTTGGTCTTGGCCATGGTGGAGTGTTTGGAATCTGATTGATTGATTGCTTCTGTGGACAGGTGTCTTTTATTCAGGTAACAAACTGAGATTAGGAGCCCTCCCTTTAAGAGTGTGCTCCTAATCTCAGCTCGTCACCTGTATAAAAGACACCTGGGAGCCAGAAATCTTTCTGATTGAGAGGGGTCAAAAACTTCTTTTCCTCATTAAAATGCAAATCAATGTATAACATTTTTGACATGTGTTTTTCAGGATTCTTTTGTTGTTATTCTGTCTCTCACTGTTCAAATAAACCTACCATTAAAATTAGAGACTGATCATTTCTTTGTCAGTGGGCAAATGTACAAAATCAGCAGGGGATCAAATACTTTTTTCCCTCACTGTACATTATTTACCGTTGTTAGGTTCTAATTCTCAGAGTGAAAACCCAACGGAAAAAGCTGAACCAGTTTATTCTTCCCAGATGGTCAATCCAGCTGGATTAGACAAAAAACCGCCTCCTACACATCTGTACAAACATTGTATCTTTACTGCACTTTACTTCACATTGCTGGACACTAAATAATATGGGCCATAAACTTTTCTTTCTCCCTTAACGTGACCTGTCCTCGACCCCCCCCTTCATCACTAATCCGTGGCTCTCTCCCCTTATCAATGCCTGCCACATGTGACCGCTTCCCTGCACTCAGTCTTTCAGTAGGGTCCCTGATATAATGTAAACGTTATACATTACCCTCTCGCCCTCATGTTCATGAATAAATATATTTCATACTCTCAGAACCCAACACCATTCATTTCTATTGGGTACAACATCATCTGAAACACAACCAAAACAAACTGCAAATGTATCCAACAAGTTTGAAGAGTCACAAGCTTGATGTAGTCATTGTGTTCTAGGAATATTGGACCAAATACTTTAATACACATATAAGTGAATTTATTATGACGCATTCAAATGGGGGGGACTAGCGACATGAAGTGATTTTATTTATAAATGGTAAAACAGATGCCCTGAAAATACCCTCAAATAAAAGGTGACATTCTCTTCCTTTGTCTCATATGAAACATTTGATCTAAAATGCTGGAGTACAGAGCCACATTAAACAGTTTATCTTCCCTGTCCAGATAAATACGTAGAGGAGTACAGAGCCACATTAAACGGTTTATCTTCCCTGTCCAGATAAATACGTAGAGGAGTACAGAGCCACATTAAACGGTTTATCTTCCCTGTCCAGATAAATACGTAGAGGAGTACAGAGCCACATTAAACGGTTTATCTTCCCTGTCCAGATAAATACGTAGAGGAGTACAGAGCCACATTAAACGGTTTATCTTCCCTGTCCAGATAAATACGTAGAGGAGTACAGAGCCACATTAAACGGTTTATCTTCCCTGTCCAGATAAATACGTAGAGGAGTACAGAGCCACATTAAACGGTTTATCTTCCCTGTCCAGATAAATACATAGGGGAGTACAGAGCCACATTAAACGGTTTATCTTCCCTGTCCAGATAAATACGTAGAGGAGTACAGAGCCACATTAAACGGTTTATCTTCCCTGTCCAGATAAATACGTAGAGGAGTACAGAGCCACATTAAACGGTTTATCTTCCCTGTCCAGATAAATACGTAGAGGAGTATAAATAGTTTATTTAAGCAATAAGGCCCGTATACCACAGGTATGACAACCTGATCTACATGAATGCAGCTTCCACTTCATTAAAGCCGTTAGATGCAGTTTATCAAAGCGCTCTTCGTTTCATCACAGGTGACAGGTTTTGCACTCCACCGCTCGCTCTATCAGAAAGTAGGATGACCCTCTTTGACCTCACGTAGGTTGAAACACTGCATTTTATTCATTTATAAAGCCCTATTGCAAAAACTCCCATATTACCTGACCTCTTCACTAACCTATAGGAGTAGGAGTTACCATACCCAATCACAGGGATGGAATAACAGCTAAGTCGTTTCATGTCATTTCAGCAACATGATTTTGTTGACATCTAATTTGATCTGAGAAATGAAGCTAATTGATTGCACCCAAATTGGCCCTTTTGATTCATAATATTCAATAAATATAGTATCCAACATCCGATTGGGATCAAACTTCTTCCAACATTTGAGTAAGACATGAGGAATCCAGTTAAATGGTCAAAAGCTTCCCATGGATCCCCCACCAACCAGGAATGGTCTTAACTAATCCAGATCCCTTCTTTGAAGGGAATAAACCACACGCTGTTTCCTGGACACAGATTAAGCCTAAGAGAAGGACTGAATTGCTTTCATGGAGGACTGAATCAGAGGACAATTTATTTTCATTGTGAGAAAAAAGCTATTGGTTTTCTACCCAAAGTTGGAAAGAAATTGTTGTGATCCATTTAATAAACACAGCAAAATGTATGAAAACTTGTGGCGAAAGCAGGAACAGCGGCATCTAGTGGGAAAAACGGGGTACTTTCACACTTATTTATGGGGCAAAATGCAAGCGACTTCTAAATGATCTGAACAGGAGAAAAAACACCACCAAATTCACTGTGACGACATTGTATTAATTATATATTATATAATAATAATGAATAAATAACACTCCTAGCCACAGCTACAACTTGTCAAACATAGAGAAGGGAGACTGTATACTGGCCATTGGCTTTTACTTTACTCAATGGAGTGGGTAAAGGAGGAGTTAACTGGTGGTTGAACTCATTTCTTTACAACAGAAAATAGAATTCTGGGGTTCCCCTCAACACTTGCAACGAGATTGGTAAAGTATAACTTGTGTGCAGTGTTCAGTGCCTCGTTGTATGCAGTCTGATGATATACCAGGGACTGGGGATGTAGTTAGGTTTGTACAGTCTGATGATATACCAGGGACTGGGGATGCAGTTAGGTTTGTATGCAGTCTGATGATATACCAGGGACTGGGGATGTAGTTAGGTTTGTACAGTCTGGTGATATACCAGGGACTGGGGATGCAGTTAGGTTTGTACAATCTGGTGATATACCAGGGACTGGGGATACAGTTAGGTTTGTATGCAGTCTGATGATATACCAGGGACTGGGGATGTAGTTAGGTTTGTATGCAGTCTGATGATATACCAGGGACTGGGGATGTAGTTAGGTTTGTATACAGTCTGATGATATACCAGGGACTGGGGATGTAGTTAGGTTTGTACAGTCTGATGATATACCAGGGCCTGGGGATGCAGTTAGGTTTGTATACAGTCTGGTGATATACCAGGGACTGGGGATGCAGTTAGGTTTGTACAGTCTGATGATATACCAGGGACTGGGGATGTAGTTAGGTTTGTACAGTCAGATGATATACCAGGGCCTGGGGATGCAGTTAGGTTTGTATACAGTCTGGTGATATACCAGGGACTGGGGATGCAGTTAGGTTTGTACAGTCTGATGATATACCAGGGACTGGGGATGCAGTTAGGTTTGTATGCAGTCTGGTGATATACCAGGGCCTGGGGATGCAGTTAGGTTTGTACAGTCTGGTGATATACACGGGACTGGGGATGCAGTTAGGTTTGTACAGTCTGGTGATATACCAGGGACTGGGGATGTAGTTAGGTTTGTATGCAGTCTGGTGATATACCAGGGACTGGGGATGCAGTTAGGTTTGTATGTAGTATGGTGATATACCAGGGACTGGGGATGTAGTTAGGTTTGTACAGTCTGGTGATATACCAGGGACTGGGGATGCAGTTAGGTTTGTACAGTCTGGTGATATACCAGGGACTGGGGATGTAGTTAGGTTTGTATGCAGTCTGGTGATATACCAGGGACTGGGGATGCAGTTAGGTTTGTATGTAGTATGGTGATATACCAGGGACTGGGGATGTAGTTAGGTTTGTACAGTCTGGTGATACACCAGGGCCTGGGGATGCAGTTAGGTTTGTACAGTCTGGTGATATACCAGGGACTGGGGATGCAGTTAGGTTTGTACAGTCTGGTGATATACCAGGGACTAGGGATGCAGTTAGGTTTGTACAGTCTGATGATATACCAGGGACTGGGGATGTAGTTAGGTTTGTACAGTCTGGTGATATACCAGGGACTGGGGATGCAGTTAGGTTTGTACAGTCTGGTGATATACCAGGGACTGGGGATGCAGTTAGGTTTGTACAGTCTGATGATATACCAGGGACTGGGGATGTAGTTAGGTTTGTACAGTCTGGTGATATACCAGGGACTGGGGATGTAGTTAGGTTTGTACAGTCTGGTGATATACCAGGGACTGGGGATGCAGTTAGGTTTGTACAGTCTGGTGATATACCAGGGACTGTACAGTCTGGTGATATACCAGGGACTGGGGATGTAATTAGGTTTGTATGTAGTCTGGTGATATACCAGGGACTGGGGATGCAGTTAGGTTTGTATGTAGTCTGGTGATATACCAGGGACTGGGGATGCAGTTAGGTTTGTACAGTCTGGTGATATACCAGGGACTGGGGATGTAATTAGGTTTGTATGTAGTCTGGTGATATACCAGGGACTGGGGATGCAGTTAGGTTTGTACAGTCTGGTGATATACCAGGGACTGGGGATGTAGTTAGGTTTGTATGCAGTCTGGTGATATACCAGGGACTGGGGATGCAGTTAGGTTTGTATGTAGTATGGTGATATACCAGGGACTGGGGATGCAGTTAGGTTTGTACAGTCTGGTGATATACCAGGGACTGGGGATGCAGTTAGGTTTGTATGCAGTATGGTGATATACCAGGGACTGGGGATGCAGTTAGGTTTGTATGCAGTCTGATGATATACCAGGGACTGGGGATGTAGTTAGGTTTGTACAGTCTGATGATATACCAGGGACTGGGGATGCAGTTAGGTTTGTACAGTCTGGTGATATACCAGGGACTGGGGATGCAGTTAGGTTTGTACAGTCTGGTGATATACCAGGGACTAGGGATGCAGTTAGGTTTGTACAGTCTGATGATATACCAGGGACTGGGGATGTAGTTAGGTTTGTACAGTCTGGTGATATACCAGGGACTGGGGATGCAGTTAGGTTTGTACAGTCTGGTGATATACCAGGGACTGGGGATGCAGTTAGGTTTGTACAGTCTGATGATATACCAGGGACTGGGGATGTAGTTAGGTTTGTACAGTCTGGTGATTTACCAGGGACTGGGGATGCAGTTAGGTTTATATGCAGTCTGGTGATATACCAGGGACTGGGGATGTAGTTAGGTTTGTACAGTCTGGTGATATACCAGGGACTGGGGATGTAGTTAGGTTTGTATGTAGTCTGGTGATATACCAGGGCCTGGGGATGTAGTTAGGTTTGTACAGTCTGGTGATATACCAGGGACTGGGGATGTAGTTAGGTTTGTATGTAGTCTGGTGATATACCAGGGCCTGGGGATGTAGTTAGGTTTGTACAGTCTGGTGATATACCAGGGACTGTGGATGCATTTAGGTTTGTATACAGTCTGCTGATATACCAGGGACTGGGGATGCAGTTAGGTTTGTACAGTCTGATGATATACCAGGGACTGGGGATGTAGTTAGGTTTGTACAGTCTGATGATATACCAGGGACTGTGGATGCAGTTAGGTTTGTATACAGTCTGCTGATATACCAGGGACTGGGGATGCAGTTAGGTTTGTACAGTCTGGTGATATACCAGGGACTGTACAGTCTGGTGATATACCAGGGACTGGGGATGTAGTTAGGTTTGTACAGTCTGGTGATATACCAGGGACTGGGGATGCAGTTAGGTTTGTATACAGTCTGGTGATATACCAGGGACTGTACAGTCTGGTGATATACCAGGGACTGGGGATGTAATTAGGTTTGTATGTAGTCTGGTGATATACCAGGGACTGGGGATGCAGGTAGGTTTGTATGTAGTCTGGTGATATACCAGGGACTGGGGATGCAGTTAGGTTTGTACAGTCTGATGATATACCAGGGACTGGGGATGCAGTTAGGTTTGTACAGTCTGATGATATACCAGGTACTGGGGATGTAGTTAGGTTTGTATGCAGTCTGGTGATATACCAGGGCCTGGGGATGCAGTTAGGTTTGTACAGTCTGGTGATATACAAGGGACTGGGGATGCAGTTAGGTTTGTACAGTCTGGTGATATACCAGGGACTGGGGATGTAGTTAGGTTTGTATGCAGTCTGGTGATATACCAGGGACTGGGGATGCAGTTAGGTTTGTATGTAGTATGGTGATATACCAGGGACTGGGGATGTAGTTAGGTTTGTACAGTCTGATGATATACCAGGGCCTGGAGATGCAGTTAGGTTTGTATACAGTCTGGTGATATACCAGGGACTGGGGATGCAGTTAGGTTTGTACAGTCTGATGATAAACCAGGGACTGGGGATGCAGTTAGGTTTGTACAGTCTGATGATATACCAGGGACTGGGGATGCAGTTAGGTTTGTACAGTCTGATGATATACCAGGGACTGGGGATGCAGTTAGGTTTGTACAGTCTGATGATATACCAGGTACTGGGGATGTAGTTAGGTTTGTATGCAGTCTGGTGATATACCAGGGACTGGGGATGCAGTTAGGTTTGTACAGTCTGGTGATATACCAGGGACTGGGGATGCAGTTAGGTTTGTATACAGTCTGGTGATATACCAGGGCTTGGGGATGCAGTTAGGTTTATACAGTCTGGTGATATACCAGGGACTGGGGATGTAGTTAGGTTTGTACAGTCTGGTGATATACCAGGGACTGTGGATGCAGTTAGGTTTGTACAGTCTGGTGATATACCAGGGACTGGGGATGCAGTTAGGTTTGTATGCAGTCTGGTGATATACCAGGGCTTGGGGATGCAGTTAGGTTTGTACAGTCTGGTGATATACCAGGGCCTGGGGATGCAGTTAGGTGTGTATACAGTCTGGTGATATACCAGGGACTGGGGATGTAGTTAGGTTTGTACAGTCTGATGATATACCAGGGACTGGGATGCAGTTAGGTTTGTATGCAGTCGGGTGATATTCCAGGGACTGGGGATGCAGTTAGGTTTGTATACAGTATGGTGATATACCAGGGACTGGGGATGCAGTTAGGTTTGTATACAGTCTGGTGATATACCAGGGACTGGGGATGCAGTTAGGTTTGTATACAGTCTGGTGATATACCAGGGACTGGGGATGCAGTTAGGTTTGTATACAGTCTGGTGATATACCAGGGACTGTGGATGCACAGTTAGCTTTGTTTTCCTCTAGCTATTCTCCAGTTTGCTCCCAGCCGCTTTCATAGAAGGTAGATCACTGTTAAACCATGGTGCAGATTGTTTGGTTGACAGAATTAATATGACATTTCCTTAAATGTAGTCAGATATGTAGCAGATGGAAAGTGTGTTTTAAATGAAATAAAATACACTTTTCTCTCAACTGTGTTACCAACTCCAGTCAGCAGATGGCGATGAGCGTCTTTCAGGCGATGCTGCCATTGTGACGTGTAATCTAGTGGACGGGACGTTTCTTCAACAACAACAGCAGCTAGTCAGACACCTCGGTAGCTTTCTAGCAAACATTGCCGAAACATTGAAGCTCTTTAGACTTTGTATATGTGCCTCTGTGTTTTAAACACATTTCTGTTGTTTAGCTATTTACCATATTTAATATTATATTTACATTGTTACTCAGCTAGCTGGCTTGATAAGTTAGCCTAGCACTAGGTTAGTGGCTAATGCTTCCTAGCTAACATCCCCGATTAAGCTACTCCCCTCCTGCTAAAGAAGAGGAGATCTGCTGGACGGAGAAAGAGGGTCTGGGGCTGAACATTGTTGTGAAGAAGAGAATGAAGAGGAGGATGTCACAGTAACAAAATAAGTACAGGGTGAGGCCGTTACCGTGAAAGAAGAGGAAGGAGAGTTCAAAGAGGAGGAGGAAGAGAAGGTAGTACTTACTGGTGGTAATCAGATCTATCTGAATAACAGGAAGCTCTGTTAGTCCAATAATGGATGAAACGGCCCTTTGACCTTTCTGGCGTAGGCGTTCCGCTAGCCACCCACCTCGACAACATCCGGTGAAATTGCAGAGCGCCAAATTCAAAATACAGAAATAGTCATAATAAACATTCATAAAAAATACAAGTGTTATACATCGGCTTAAAGATGAACTTCTTGTTAATCCAGCCGCTTTGTCAGATTTTAAAAAGGCTTTACGGCGAAAACATACCATGTGATTATCTCAGGACAGCGCCCTGCAGACAAAAGCATGAAAAACATTTTCCAACCAAACAGATGCATCACGAAAGTCAGAAATAGCGATAAAATAAATCGCTTACCTTTGAAGATCTTCATATTTTTGCAATCCCAAAGGTCTCAGTTACACAATGAATGGTCATTTTGTTTGATAAAGTCCTTCTTTATATCCCAAAAATGTCAGTTTATTTGGCACGTTTGATTCAGAAATACACCAGTTCCAACTCACCCAACATGCCTACAAAGGATCTAATAAGTTACCTGTAAACTTGGTCCAAACATTTCAAACAACATTTCTAATCCAACCTTAGAAACGCTAAAATGTAAATAATCGATCAAATTTAAGATGGAATAAACTGTTTCCAATACCGGAGAAAAACAACACGGAGCGCGCTCTCATTCACGCGCACCAAAAGACTAGAGTCCACCTGAGTGACACTTAGAAAGAAGACGACTACTTCTTCATTTTTCAAAAAGACAACATCGAACAATTGCTAAAGACATCGAACAATTGCTAAAGCCAGTTTTATCATGTAGAAATTTTATTCAGGTCTCTATTAAGTATTTAACTAAATAATCTGTTTGTCTTTGGCAGGAGAGGGACCAGACTCTCACTCTGACAGCGGAAAGAGTCCTTCAGGGGGACCAGACCCAGTGACACCCAAACCAGTGAGACAACACCACTGCTCCCAATGTGAAAAGAGATTTTCCCAATCATGGGCCCTAAAACGGCATGAGAGGACACACACAGGTGAAAGGCCTTTCCAATGTTCCCAGTGTGGAAATGGTTTTACTTTGTTAGGAAACCTGAGGGAGCACAAGAGAATACACTCTGGAGAGAAACCGTACCACTGTTCCCAGTGTGGAAAGCGTTTCGCCTGGTTAGGGAGCCTAAAGCAGCATGAGAGGATACACACAGGGGAAAAGCCTTTCCAATGTTCCCAGTGTGGAAAGCGGTTTACCCGCTTAAGGAGCCTGAAGGAGCATGAGAGGATACACACAGGGGAAAAGCCTTTCCAATGTTCCCAGTGTGGAAAGCGTTTTACCCAGTTAGGGACCCTAAAAGAGCATGAGACAACACACGCACAAGAAAAGCTCTACCAATGCTCCCTGTGTGGAAAGAGTTTTATCAATTTAAAACATCTGAATAAGCATGCAAGAATTCATACACAGGAGGAGAAGACTTACCACTGCTCTCAGTGTGGAAAGACATTTTCCCAGTCAGAGGACCTGAAATCACATGAGAGAATAGAGGCGCTGTGTTCTGACTTATGTTTTTGACTTGAGAATTTAGGTTTTTGTTTATACCACATGAAATCATTAACAAAATATACCTAATTTTGTTTAAGTTTTCATCTGGAGATGATAAATACTATACAATGTGTTTTGATTATGAACTTTAATCCATTGCATACAAGTATAAACCCTCTAATATTGTTCATTATGTTTTTGGGATATTGCTAAATGTTAATGATTATATAGATGAATGGAGTTTTGCATTTCTTGATTCTAACCTTAAACCTCTTGGATTTGGCTTTCGCTAAATGAATTTGATTGAATACATGATTTAGCTACCATGGATATTGCACCATGTATATTATTGAATAGATTAATAGAAAATGCATTTCTTGATTTTAATTGTTTTGTTTCATTGAGTTAGTTTGTGTACTAGTCGTCAAGCTAAAGGACTATGAAAATGTGATGGTGTTTTTATAATAAAGTTATTGACATGAAAAACACGAGTGTTCTCATCAATGTTATACCACTATGTAGAAGCAGTATAGAGCTAGTTGTTTATTTTGATATTGTCTGTTGACTGAATGAATCAGAATTTGCATTGAATACAGATGTGTAGTAGATTAAGTTAATTTTAAATTCTCACTAATCGATCAGCAAAAACGTGTCTGTCAGTCTCAATATAATATTAAACTTTCGAAAGAAATGAAAAATAAAAAGTAGAATAAGGCTTCATGGTAGCTAATACATTAGAATATAATAAGGCTCCATGGTAGCTAATACAGTAGAATATAATAAGGCTCCATGGTAGCTAATACATTAAAATATAATAAGGCTCCATGGTAGCTATTACATTAGAATATAATAAGGCTCCATGGTAGCTAATACAGTAGAATATAATAAGGCTCCATGGTAGCTAATACAGTAGAATATAATAAGGCTCCATGGTAGCTAATACATTAGAATATAATAAGGCTCCATGGTAGCTAATACAATAGAATATAATAAGGCTCCATGGTAGCTAATACAGTAGAATATAATAAGGCTCCATGGTAGCTAATACAGTAGAATATAATAAGGCTCCAGGGTAGCTAATACAGTAGAATATAATAAGGCTCCATGGTAGCTAATACATTAGAATAGAATAAGGCACCATGGTAGCTAATACATTAGAATATAATAAGGCTCCATGGTAGCTAATACATTAAAATAGAATAAGGCTCCATGGTAGCTAATACATTAGAATATAATAAGGATACATGGTAGCTAATACATTAAAATAGAATAAGGCTCCATGGTAGCTAATACATTAGAATATAATAAGGCTCCATGGTAGCTAATACATTAAAATAGAATAAGGCTCCATGGTAGCTAATACATTAGAATATAATAAGGCTCCATGGTAGCTAATACATTAGAATATAATAAGGCTCCATGGTAGCTAATACAGTAGAATATAATAAGGCTCCATGGTAGCTAATACAATAGAATATAATAAGGCTCCATGGTACCTAACACATTAGAATAGAATAAGGCTCCATGGTAGCTAATACATTAGAATATAATAAGGCTCCATGGTAGCTAATACATTAGAATATAATAAGGCTCCATGGTAGCTAATACATTAGAATATAATAAGGCTCCATGGTAGCTAATACATTAGAATATAATAAGGCTCCATGGTAGCTAATACATTAGAATATAATAAGGCTCCATGGTAGCTAATACATTAGAATATAATAAGGCTCCATGGTAGCTAATACATTAGAATAGAATAAGGCACCATGGTAGCTAATACATTATAATATAATAAGGCTCCATGGTAGCTAATACATTAGAATATAATAAGGCACCATGGTAGCTAATACATTAGAATAGAATAAGGCTCCATGGTAGCTAATACAGTAGAATAAAATAAGGCTCCATGGTAGCTAATACATTAGAATATAATAAGGTTCCATGGTAGCTAATACAATAGAATAAGGCTCCATGGTAGCTAATACATTAGAATAGAATAAGGCTCCATGGTAGCTAATACAGTAGAATAAAATAAGGCTCCATGGTAGCTAATACATTAGAATATAATAAGGCTCCATGGTAGCTAATACATTAGAATATAATAAGGCTCCATGGTAGCTAATACATTAGAATATAATAAGGTTCCATGGTAGCTAATACAATAGAATAAGGCTCCATGGTAGCTAATACATTAGAATGTAATAAGGCTCCATGGTAGCTAATACATTAGAATAGAATAAGGCTCCATGGTAGCTAATACATTAGAATATAATAAGGCACCATGGTAGCTAATACATTAGAATAGAATAAGGCTCCATGGTAGCTAATACAGTAGAATAAAATAAGGCTCCATGGTAGCTAATACATTAGAATATAATAAGGCTCCATGGTAGCTAATACATTAGAATATAATAAGGCTCCATGGTAGCTAATACATTAGAATATAATAAGGTTCCATGGTAGCTAATACAATAGAATAAGGCTCCATGGTAGCTAATACATTAGAATATAATAAGGCTCCATGGTAGCTAATACATTAGAATAGAATAAGGCTCCATGGTAGCTAATACATTAGAATAGAATAAGGCTCCATGGTAGCTAATACATTGGAATATAATAAGGCTCCATGGTAGCTAATATTGTTGAATAAGGCTCCATGGTAGCTAATACATTAGAATATAATAAGTTTCCATGGTAGCTAATACATTAGAATAGAATAAGGCTCCATGGTAGCTAATACATTAGAATATAATAAGGCTCCATGGTAGCTAATACTGTTGAATAAGGCTCCATGGTAGCTAATACATTAGAATATAATAAGGCTCCATGGTAGCTAATACATTAGAATATAATAAGGCTCCATGGTAGCTAATACATTAGAATAGAATAAGGCACCATGGTAGCTAATACATTAGAATAGAATAAGGCTCCATGGTAGCTAATATATTAGAATATAATAAGGCTCCATGGTAGCTAATACTGTTGAATAAGGCTCCATGGTAGCTAATACATTAGAATATAATAAGGCTCCATGGTAGCTAATACATTAGAATATAATAAGGCTCCATGGCAGCTAATACAATAGAATATAATAAGGCACCATGGTAGCTAATACATTAGAATGTAATAAGGCTCCATGGTAGCTAATACATTAGAATATAATAAGGCTCCATGGTAGCTAATACATTAGAATATAATAAGGCTCCATGGTAGCTATTACATTAGAATATAATAAGGCTCCATGGTAGCTATTACATTAGAATATAATAAGGCTCCATGGTAGCTAATACATTAGAATATAATAAGGCTCCATGGTAGCTATTACATTAGAATATAATAAGGCTCCATGGTAGCTAATACATTAGAATATAATAAGGCACCATGGTAGCTAATACATTAAAATCTAATAAGTCACCATGGTAGCTAATACAATAGAATATAATAAGGTTCCATGGTAGCTAATACATTAGAATAGAATAAGGCTCCATGGTAGCTAATACATTAGAATAGAATAAGGCTCCATGGTAGCTAATACAGTAGAATATAATAAGGCTCCATGGAAGCTAATACGTTATAATAGAATAATGCAGCATGGCAGCTAATATATTATAGTAGAATAAGGCTCCATGGTAGCTAATACTGTTGAATAAGGCTCCATGGTAGCTAATACAGTAGAATATAATATGGCTCCATGGTAGCTAATACATTAGAATATAATAAGGCTCCATGGTAGCTAATACATTAGAATATAATAAGGCTCCATTGAAGCTAATACGTTATAATAGAATAATGCAGCATGGCAGCTAATATATTATAGTAGAATAAGGCTCCATGGTAGCTAATACTGTTGAATAAGGCTCCATGGTAGCTAATACAGTAGAATATAATATGGCTCCATGGTAGCTAATACATTAGAATATAATAAGGCTCCATGGTAGCTAATACATTAGAATATAATAAGGCTCCATGGTAGCTAATACATTAGAATATAATAAGGCTCCATGGTAGCTAATACATTAGAATATAATAAGGCTCAATGGTAGCTAATACAGTAGAATATAATATGGCTCCATGGTAGCTAATACATTAGAATAGAATATGGCTCCATGGTAGCTAATACATTAGAACATAATAAGGCTCCATGGTAGCTAATACATTGGAATATAATAAGGCTCCATGGTAGCTAATACATTAGAATAGAATAAGGCTCCATGGTAGCTAATACATTAGAATAGAATATGGCTCCATGGTAGCTAATACATTAGAACATAATAAGGCTCCATGGTAGCTAATACATTGGAATATAATAAGGCTCCATGGTAGCTAATACATTAAAATATAATAAGTCACCATGGTAGCTAATACATTAGAATAGAATAAGGCTCCATGGTAGCTAATACATTAGAATATAATAAGGCTCCATGGTAGAGAATACATTAGAATATAATAAGGCTCAATGGTAGCTAATACATTAGAATAGAATAAGGCACCATGGTAGCTAATACATTAGAATAGAATAAGGCTCCATGGTAGCTAATACATTAGAATATAATAAGGCTCCATGGTAGCTAATACTGTTGAATAAGGCTCCATGGTAGCTAATACATTAGAATATAATAAGGCTCCATGGTAGCTAATACATTAGAATATAATAAGGCTCCATGGCAGCTAATACAATAGAATATAATAAGGCACCATGGTAGCTAATACATTAGAATGTAATAAGGCTCCATGGTAGCTAATACATTAGAATATAATAAGGCTCCATGGTAGCTAATACATTAGAATATAATAAGGCTCCATGGTAGCTATTACATTAGAATAAAATAAGGCTCCATGGTAGCTATTACATTAGAATATAATAAGGCTCCATGGTAGCTAATACATTAGAATATAATAAGGCTCCATGGTAGCTATTACATTAGAATATAATAAGGCTCCATGGTAGCTAATACATTAGAATATAATAAGGCACCATGGTAGCTAATACATTAAAATATAATAAGTCACCATGGTAGCTAATACAATAGAATATAATAAGGCTCCATGGTAGCTAATACATTAGAATAGAATAAGGCTCCATGGTAGCTAATACATTAGAATAGAATAAGGCTCCATGGTAGCTAATACAGTAGAATATAATAAGGCTCCATGGAAGCTAATACGTTATAATAGAATAATGCAGCATGGCAGCTAATATATTATAGTAGAATAAGGCTCCATGGTAGCTAATACTGTTGAATAAGGCTCCATGGTAGCTAATACAGTAGAATATAATATGGCTCCATGGTAGCTAATACATTAGAATATAATAAGGCTCCATGGTAGCTAATACATTAGAATATAATAAGGCTCCATGGAAGCTAATACGTTATAATAGAATAATGCAGCATGGCAGCTAATATATTATAGTAGAATAAGGCTCCATGGTAGCTAATACTGTTGAATAAGGCTCCATGGTAGCTAATACAGTAGAATATAATATGGCTCCATGGTAGCTAATACATTAGAATATAATAAGGCTCCATGGTAGCTAATACATTAGAATATAATAAGGCTCCATGGTAGCTAATACAGTAGAATATAATATGGCTCCATGGTAGCTAATACATTAGAATAGAATATGGCTCCATGGTAGCTAATACATTAGAACATAATAAGGCTCCATGGTAGCTAATACATTAGAATAGAATAAGGCTCCATGGTAGCTAATACATTAGAATAGAATATGGCTCCATGGTAGCTAATACATTAGAACATAATAAGGCTCCATGGTAGCTAATACATTGGAATATAATAAGGCTCCATGGTAGCTAATACATTAAAATATAATAAGTCACCATGGTAGCTAATACATTAGAATAGAATAAGGCTCCATGGTAGCTAATACATTAGAATAGAATAAGGCTCCATGGTAGCTAATACAATAGAATATAATAAGGCTCCATGGTAGCTAATACAGTAGAATATAATAAGGCTCCATGGTAGCTAATACATTAGAATATAATAAGGCTCCATGGTAGCTAATACATTAGAATAGAATAAGTTACTATAAATGTATCCTATACTGACTAGTCTATTATCCATTAGGTCTAATACATGTATCCTATACTGACTAGTCTATTTATCCATTAGGTCTAATACATGTATCCTATACTGACTAGTCTATTTATCCATTAGGTCTAATACATGTATCCTATACTGACTAGTCTATTATCCATTAGGTCTAATACATGTATCCTATACTGACTAGTCTATTTATCCATTAGGTCTAATATATGTATCCTATACTGACTAGTCTATTATCCATTAGGTGTAATAAATGTACCTGCGCATGTTGATTTTGTCCATCCATACCAGACGCGATCAGGACACGCAGGTTGAAATATCAAAATGAACTCTGAACCAAGTACATGAATTTGGGGACAGGTCGAAAAGCATTCATGACAATTTAGCTTGTTAGCTTGCTGTTGCTGGCTAATTTGTCCTGTGATATAGACATTGGGTTGTTATGTTATCTGAAATGCACAAGGTCCTCTTGTCTTACAATGAATCCATGATTGCATGGCCACGCCTCCAACTCAATCATCAAGTTTGTAGACGACACAACAGTGAATGGCCTGATTACCAACAATGACGAAACAGCCTACAAGGAGGAGGTGAGGGCCCTGGCGGAGTGGTGCCAAGAAAATAACCTCTCCCTCAAAATCAACAAAAACAAAGGAGCTGATCGTGGACTTCAGTAGACCAGCCGCAGTGGAGAAGGTGAAAAGCTTCAAGTTCCTCGGCGTACACATCCCTGACAATCTGAACATGGTCCATACAGACAGTGTGGTGAAGAAGGAGCAACAGTTCCTCTTCAACCTCAGGAGGCTTGGCCCCTAAGACCCTCACAAACTTATACAGATATGCAATTGAGAGCATCCTGTCAGTCTGTATCACCACCTGGTACAGCAACTGCACCAAACAGCTTCTATCTCAAGGCCATCAGACTTTTAAATAGTCATCACTGGCCGGCCTCCACCCAGTACCCTACACTGAACTTAGTCACTGTCACTAGCTGGCTGCCGCCCGGTGTGCTGCTGCCATATTTACATAGACATGGAATCACTGGTCAATTTAATAATGCTTACATACTGTTGTACACACTTCATATGCATATACTGTTCGCTTTGTTTTCCTCCAGCTATTCTCCAGTTTGCTCCCAGCCGCTTTCATAGAACGTAGATCACTGTTAAACCATGGTGCAGATTGTTTGACAGAATTAAAATGACATTTCCTTAATTAAATGCAGTCAGATACGTGTTTGAAATGAAATAAAATGCACTTTTCTCTCAACTGCGTTACCAACTCCAGTCAGCAGATGGCGATGAGCGTCTTTCAGGCGTTACTGCTGTGTGACGTATAATCTAGTGGACGGGACGTTTCTTCAACAACAACAACAGCTAGTCAGACACCTCGGTAGCTTGCTCGCCAACATAACCGAAACATTGAAGCTCTTTAGACTGTCTCAGTGTTTTAAACACAATTTTGTCGTTTAGCTAGTTACCTTATTTAATGTTATATGTACATTGTTAGTCAGTTACCTGGCTTGATAAGTTAGCCTAGCACTAGGCTAGTCGCTAATGCTAGCTAGCTAACATCCCCGACCATGAGCTCACGAAGCTACTCTCCTCCTGCTGAAGAAGAAGCGGTCTGCTGGACGGAGAATAAGGCTCCAGAGGGTATATGGCTGAACATTGTCGTGAAAGAGGAGAAAGAAGAGGAGGATGTCACAGTTAAAAAACAAGTAGAGGTTGAGGCTGTTCCCGTGAAAGAAGAAGAGGAAGACGTTACTGTGAAAGAAGAGGAAGACGCGTTCAGAGTGAAAGAGGAGGAGGAGGATGCAGGGGAGGAGGGGGAGATGACTGTCACATTGAAAGAAGAAGACGAGGAGGAGACAGAAGATCTGATTGAGACCAGTAAGTACTATCTTAATAACAGGATCACAACCTCTTTTAGACCAATAATGGACGAAAGAAGCCTGACGTTACTCAATATAGTCCAAGGACCAGACATGTTCTGCTGTGAGGCGAACTGGCTCCAAAACAGACAAATACTACATCTAAATGTGAATCGATTCTCAATTGTGGTACGGTTCCAGAAACCTAAATCTCTCTACTTTCATATCACATCAAAAATAATTTCACAAATATACTCTTACTGCACACTGTTCTAACTGGTTTTAACACAGTTGCAGCCGACAGTGTTTTTCAGCGACAACACCTTTGTGGCGTCCGTATTCCGTTAACACACAGGTGTTAGGAGTCGCTGATAGCTAATTAGCCCAGGTATGCCTCTGTCTATCATCTGTCTTCCATCTGTTTTCCTCAAACATGCTGTAACATGGAAATATGGCCATGTGGGAAAAGTAACCCTATAAAGTTAGCAATTAAAACTTTTGGGCTTTACAATTATGGTGAAATTTACAGCATTTTGGGGGGGGATTAAGTGGGTTAATATGATCCTGGAAGTGATACATGTTGGACGGAGGGACATGTCAAAATGCTGACTTTGGTCATTCTAGCAAGCTTTTATTCATATAAAAAATGTCACGCTGCATGAGGAAAATGGTGGTCACACCAGATACTGACTGGTTTTCTGATCCTTTTCCCCCATGTTCAATCCATTCTTATTGGTGGAGGGCCTTTCCCCCCATGTTCCATCCATTTTTATTGGTGGAGGGCCTTTCCCCCCCATGTTCAATCCATTTTTATTGGTGGAGGGCCTTTCCCCCCCATGTTCAATCCATTTTTATTGGTGGAGGGCCTTTCCCCCCATGTTCAATCCATTTTTATTGGTGGAGGGCCTTTCCCCCATGTTCCATCCATTTTTATTGGTGGAGGGCCTTTCCCCCCCATGTTCAATCCATTTTTATTGGTGGAGGGCCTTTCCCCCCATGTTCAATCCATTTTTATTGGTGGAGGCCCCCCCCCCCCCATGTTCAATCCATTTCTATTGGTGGAGGGCCTTTCCCCCCATGTTCAATCCATTTCTATTGGTGGAGGGCCTTCCCCCCATGTTCAAACCATTTTATAGGTGGAGGGCCTTTCCCCCCCATGTTCAAACCATTTCTATTGGTGGAGGGCCTTTCCCCCCCCATGTTCAAACCATTTTATTGGTGGAGGGCCTTTCCCCCCATGTTCAATCCATTTCTATTGGTGGAGGGTCTTTCCCCCCCAAGTTCAATCCATTTCTATTGGTGGAGGGTCTTTCCCCCATGTTCAAACCATTTTATAGGTGGAGGGCCTTTCATCCCCATGTTCAAACCATTTTATAGGTGGAGGGCCTCCCCAAGAATAATCATCAGAGATGTCTTGATTAATTTCTTCCCCGCCATCCGAGTAGTTTTCGTTCAGATTTGGTAAGTTAGACACACTGTCACTGTGGACTCCAAGTAGACCAGAGTAGACTGATAGGACTGCTGTTCTTCATTCACAATTGGTGATTAAATAATTATCTTCCCCTCGCTCATCAACTCACCCGTTCTCCCCCTTTCTCCCCCACCATACATTATCTCAGTCATTTAATCCGTTGTTCTACGTCTGAATAGAGGTTAGGTTCAGTTTGGAAGAAATGATTGGGGATGATTATCAACTAGTCACGTCCCTTTAACCTGTCAGGAGGAGGGGAGGAGCTATTGATTACCACCAGTAAGTACTACCTGAATAACAGGAACCTCTGTTAGCCCAATAATGGACTTTAACCTGTCAGGAGAAGGAGAGGAGCTATTGATTACCACCAGTAAGTACTACCTGAATAACAGGAACCTCTGTTAGCCCAATAATGGACTTTAACCTGTCAGGAGAAGGGGAGGAGCTATTGATTACCACCAGTAAGTACTACCTGAATAACAGGAACCTCTGTTAGCCCAATAATGGACTTTAACCTGTCAGGAGAAGGAGAGGAGCAGGCGCTATTGTCTGGAGACGGACAGGCAGGGGGGGAACTATTCAATAAAATGACATGCCCTCCAAAAAGTGGGTAACGCCAGTTCTGTTAGTGAAATTAAGATTGTAACAATGACAGTGCATCATATAGATTTATTGAGGGAAAATCAAGGACTGAAGAGGGGCATGAATACAAAAAAATGGCAGAGTAGTACTTTATTTAAATTCATGATGTGATTGGGGGACTAAACCTGATAGTATAACAATAGTAGTAATAATAACAATAATGTATTTTATACAACACTTTTCATTACAAAGACAATCTCAGACTGTAAAAACTGTAAAAACTAACAAAACACATGTAGAGATCTGGCAGGTCTTGATGATGGTCTACCACAGCTTCAGATGATAAGGTGTTGTTCAGCCAGGCAGTTCAGAAAGGCTGGGCAGTAGTTTAAAAGGAGGGAGCAGCGATGTCACAGAGGGAGCAGCGACGTCACGGAGGGAGCAGCGACGTCACGGAGGGAGCAGCGACGTCACGGAGGGAGCAGCGACGTCACGGAGGGAGCAGTGTCAGTCAGTTAGTTACTCAGACCGGAGCTCTTCACCAGGCTCCTCCTTTAACCGGAGCCAGTTTTATCATGTAGAAGTTTTATTCAGGTCTCTATTAAGTATTTAACTAAATAATCTGTTTTTCTTTGGCAGGAGAGAGACCAGACTCTCACTCTGACAGCGGAAAGAGTCCTTCAGGAGGACCAGACCCAGTGACACACAAACCAGCGAGACAACACCACTCCCTATCATGGGCCCTAAAACAGCATGAGAGGACACACACAGGGGAAAAGCCTTTCCAATGTTCTCACTGTGGAAAGCATTTTGCCCGCTTAAGGAGCCTGAAGGAGCATGAGAGGACACATACAGGGGAAAATCTTTTCCAATGTTCCCACTGTGGAAAGCGTTTTACCCGCTTAATGAGCCTGACGGAGCATGAGAGGCTACACACAGGGGAAAAGCCTTTCCAATGTTCCAAGTGTGAACAGCGTTTTATCCGCTTAAGGAACCTGAAGAGTCATGAGAGGGTACACACAAGGGAAAATCCTTTCCAATGTTCCCAGTGTGAAAAGCATTTTACCCGTTTAAGGAGCCTGCAGAAGCATGAGAAGATACACACAGGGGAAAATCCTTTCCAATGTTCCCAGTGTGGAAAGATTTTTACCCGCTTAAGGAGCCTGCAGAAGCATGAGAGGATGCACACAGGGGAAATCATTTCCAATGTTCCCAGTGTGGAAATAGTTTTAGCAATTTAAGACATCTGAATAAGCATGCACTTACCAGTGCTCTCATTGTGGAAAGACATTTTCCCAGTCAGAGGACCTGAAATCACATCATAGAATAGAGAGGCTGTGTTCTGACTTATGTTTTTGACCTGAGAATTTAGGTTTTTGTTTATACAACATGAAATCATTAACCAAATAGACCTACTTTTGTTTAAGTTTTCATCTGGAGATGATAAAAACTATACAATGTGTTTTGATTATGAACTTTAATCCATTGCATACCCTCTAATATTTAATCCATTGCAAACCCTCTAATATTGTTCATTTTGTTTTTGGGATATTGCTAAATGTTGATGAATGGAGTTTGCATTTCTTGATTCTAACCTTAAACCTCCTGAATTTGATGTGATCTGGTTTTTCACTAAATGAATTGTATTACATGATTTAGATATTGCACCATGTAAATTATTGAATAGATTAATAGAATGTGCATTTCTTTATTTTGAACATTGAAACCTCTTGAATTTAGTCGTTTTTGTTGCATTTAGTTAATTTGTTTACTAGTCATCAAGCTAAAGTACAATGAAAATGTGATGCCGTTTTTATAACAACATTGATAAGTTGTTTACATGAAAAACATGAGTGTTCCCATCAATGTTATACCACTATATAGAAGCAGTATAGAGCTAGTTTAGATTGAATACAGATGTGTAGTAGATGTGAAGTTTATTTTAAATTCTTACTAATTGATTAGCAAAAACGTATCTTTGTTAGTCTCAATATAATAAACTTTTGAAAGAAATGAAAAATAAAAAGTAGAATAAGGCTCCATGGTAGCTAATACATTAGAATATAATAAGGCTCCATGGTAGCTAATACATTAGAATATAATAATGCTCCATGGTAGCTAATACAGTAGAATATAATAAGGCTCCATGGTAGCTAATACATTAGAATATAATAAGGCTCCATGGTAGCTAATACAGTAGAATATAATAAGGCTCCATGGTAGCTAATACATTAGAATATAATAAGGCTCCATGGTAGCTAATACATTAGAATATAATAAGGCTCCATGGTAGCTAATACATTAGAATATAATAAGGCTCCATGGTAGCTAATACATTAGAATATAATAAGGCTCCATGGTAGCTAATACTGTTGAATAAGGCTCCATGGTAGCTAATACATTAGCATATAATAAGGCTCCATGGTAGCTAATACATTAGAATATAATAAGGCTCCATGGTAGCTAATACATTAGCATATAATAAGGCTCCATGGTAGCTAATACATTAGAATATAATAAGGGTCCATGGTAGCTAATACATTAGAATATAATAAGGCTCCATGGTAGCTAATACATTAGAATATAATAAGGCTCCATGGTAGCTAATACATTAGAATATAATAAGGCTCCATGGTAGCTAATACTGTTGAATAAGGCTCCATGGTAGCTAATACATTAGCATATAATAAGGCTCCATGGTAGCTTATACATTAGAATATAATAAGGCTCCATGGTAGCTAATACATTAGAATATAATAAGGCTCCATGGTAGCTAATACATTAGAATAGAATAAGGCTCCATGGTAGCTAATACAGTAGAATATAATAAGGCTCCATGGTAGCTAATACATTAGAATATAATAAGGCTCCATGGTAGCTAATACATTACAATATAATAAGGCTCCATGGTAGCTAATACATTAGAATATAATAAGGCACCATGGTAGCTAATACATTAGCATATAATAAGGCTCCATGGTAGCTAATACAGTAGAATATAATAAGGCTCCATGGTAGCTAATACATTAGCATATAATAAGGCTCCATGGTAGCTAATACAATAGAATATAATAAGGCTCCATGGTAGCTAATACATTAGAGTAGAATAAGGCACCATGGTAGCTAATACATTAGAATATAATAAGGCTCCATGGTAGCTAATACAGTAGAATATAATAAGGCTCCATGGTAGCTAATACATTAGAATATAATAAGGCTCCATGGTAGCTAATACATTACAATATAATAAGGCTCCATGGTAGCTAATACATTAGAATATAATAATGCTCCATGGTAGCTAATACAGTAGAATATAATAAGGCTCCATGGTAGCTAATACATTAGAATATAATAAGGCTCCATGGTAGCTAATACAGTAGAATATAATAAGGCTCCATGGTAGCTAATACATTAGAATATAATAAGGCTCCATGGTAGCTAATACATTAGAATATAATAAGGCTCCATGGTAGCTAATACATTAGAATATAATAAGGCTCCATGGTAGCTAATACATTAGAATATAATAAGGCTCCATGGTAGCTAATACTGTTGAATAAGGCTCCATGGTAGCTAATACATTAGCATATAATAAGGCTCCATGGTAGCTAATACATTAGAATATAATAAGGCTCCATGGTAGCTAATACATTAGCATATAATAAGGCTCCATGGTAGCTAATACATTAGAATATAATAAGGGTCCATGGTAGCTAATACATTAGAATATAATAAGGCTCCATGGTAGCTAATACATTAGAATATAATAAGGCTCCATGGTAGCTAATACATTAGAATATAATAAGGCTCCATGGTAGCTAATACTGTTGAATAAGGCTCCATGGTAGCTAATACATTAGCATATAATAAGGCTCCATGGTAGCTAATACATTAGCATATAATAAGGCTCCATGGTAGCTAATACATTAGAATATAATAAGGCTCCATGGTAGCTAATACATTAGAATATAATAAGGCTCCATGGTAGCTAATACATTAGAATATAATAAGGCTCCATGGTAGCTAATACATTAGAATATAATAAGGCTCCATGGTAGCTAATACATTAGAATATAATAAGGCTCCATGGTAGCTAATACATTAGAATATAATAAGGCTCCATGGTAGCTAATACATTAGAATATAATAAGGCTCCATGGTAGCTAATACATTAGAATATAATAAGGCACCATGGTAGCTAATACATTAGAATAGAATAAGGCTCCATGGTAGCTAATACATTAGAGTAGAATAAGGCACCATGGTAGCTAATACATTAGAATATAATAAGGCTCCATGGTAGCTAATACATTAGAATATAATAAGGCTCCATGGTAGCTAATACATTAGAATAGAATAAGGCTCCATGGTAGCTAATACAGTAGAATATAATAAGGCTCCATGGTAGCTAATACATTAGAATATAATAAGGCTCCATGGTAGCTAATACATTACAATATAATAAGGCTCCATGGTAGCTAATACATTAGAATATAATAAGGCACCATGGTAGCTAATACATTAGCATATAATAAGGCTCCATGGTAGCTAATACAGTAGAATATAATAAGGCTCCATGGTAGCTAATACATTAGCATATAATAAGGCTCCATGGTAGCTAATACAATAGAATATAATAAGGCTCCATGGTAGCTAATACATTAGAGTAGAATAAGGCACCATGGTAGCTAATACATTAGAATATAATAAGGCTCCATGGTAGCTAATACAGTAGAATATAATAAGGCTCCATGGTAGCTAATACATTAGAATATAATAAGGCTCCATGGTAGCTAATACATTACAATATAATAAGGCTCCATGGTAGCTAATACATTAGAATATAATAAGGCACCATGGTAGCTAATACATTAGCATATAATAAGGCTCCATGGTAGCTAATACAGTAGAATATAATAAGGCTCCATGGTAGCTAATACATTAGCATATAATAAGGCTCCATGGTAGCTAATACAGTAGAATATAATAAGGCTCCATGGTAGCTAATACATTAGAATATAATAATGCTCCATGGTAGATAACACATTAGAATATAATAAGGCTCCATGGTAGCTAATACAGTAGAATATAATAAGGCTCCATGGTAGCTAATACATTAGCATATAATAAGGCTCCATGGTAGCTAATACAGTAGAATATAATAAGGCTCCATGGTAGCTAATACATTAGAATATAATAAGGCTCCATGGTAGATAACACATTAGAATATAATAAGGCTCCATGGTAGCTAATACATTAGCATATAATAAGGCTCCATGGTAGCTAATACATTAGAATATAATAAGGCTCCATGGTAGATAATACATTAGAATATAATAAGGCACCATGGTAGCTAATACAATAGAATATAATAAGGCTCCATGGTAGCTAATACATTAGAATATAATAAGGCTCCATGGTAGATAATACATTAGAATATAATAAGGCTCCATGGTAGCTAATACATTAGAATATAATCAGGCTCCATGGTAGAGAATACATTAGAATAAGGCACCATGGTAGCTAATACATTAGCATATAATAAGGCTCCATGGTAGCTAATACATTAGAATAAAGCTCCATGGTAGCTATTACATTAGAATAAGGCACCATGGCAGCTAATACAATAGAATAGAATTAGGCTCTATGGTCGCTAATACATTATAATAGAATAAGGCTCCGTGGTAGCTAATACATTATAATATAATAAGGCTCCATGGTACCTAATACATTAGAATAGAATAAGGCACCATGGTAGCTAATACAATAGAATATAATAAGGCACCATGGTAGCTAATACAATAGAATATAATAAGGCTCCATGGTAGCTAATACATTAAAATAGCATAAGGCTCCATGGCAGCTAATACATTAAAATATAATAAGGCTCCATGGTAGCTAATACATTAGAATATAATAAGGCTCCATGGTAGCTAATACATTAGAATAGAATAAGGCTCCATTTAAGCTTATACATTAAAATAGCATAAGGCTCCATGGCAGCTAATACATTAAAATAGAATAAGTCTCCATGGTAGCTAATTCATTAGAATAAGGCACCATGGTAGCTAATTCATTATATTAGAATAAGGATCCACGGTAGCTAATAAAGTAGAATTAGGCTCCATGGATCTAATACATTTCATTAGAATATGGCTCCATGGTAGCTAATATATTAGGCTATAATAAGTTACCATAATTGTATCCTATACTGACTAGTCTATTTATCCATTAGGTCTAATACATGTATCCTATACTGACTAGTCTATTTATCCATTAGGTCTAATACATGTATCCTATACTGACTAGTCTATTATCCATTAGGTCTAATACATGTATCCTATACTGACTAGTCTATTATCCAGTAGGTCTAATACATGTATCCTATACTGACTAGTCTATTATCCATTAGGTCTAATACATGTATCCTATACTGACTAGTCTATTTATCCATTAGGTCTAATACATGTATCCTATACTGACTAGTCTATTATCCATTAGGTCTAATACATGTATCCTATACTGACTAGACTATTTATCCATTAGGTCTAATACATGTATCCTATACTGACTAGTCTATTATCCATTAGGTCTAATACATGTATCCTATACTGACTAGTCTATTATCCAGTAGGTCTAATACATGTATCCTATACTGACTAGTCTATTTATCCATTAGGTCTAATACATGTATCCTATACTGACTAGTCTATTATCCATTAGGTCTAATACATGTATCCTATACTGACTAGTCTATTTATCCATTAGGTCTAATATATGTATCCTATACTGACTAGTCTATTTATCCATTAGGTCTAATATATGTATCCTATACTGACTAGTCTATTTATCCATTAGGTCTAATAAATGTACCTGCGCATATTGATTTTGTCCATCCATACCAGACGCGATCAGGACACGCAGGTTGAAATATCAAAATGAACTCTGAACCAAGTACATGAATTTGGGGACAGGTCGAAAAGCATTCATGGCAATTTAGCTAGTTAGCTTGCTGTTGCTGGCTGATTTGTCCTGGGATATAAACATTGGGTTGTTATGTTATCTGAAATGCACAAGGTCCTCTTGTCTTACAATGAATCCATGATTGCATGGCCACACCTCCAACTCAATCATCAAGTTTGTAGACGACACAACAGTGAATGGCCTGATTACCAACAATGACGAAACAGCCTACAGGGAGGAGGTGAGGGCCCTGGCGGAGTGGTGCCAAGAAAATAACCCCTCCCTCAACGTCAACAAAAACAAAGGAGCTGATCGTGGACTTCAGGAGACCAGCCGCAGTGGAGAAGGTGAAAAGCTTCAAGTTCCTCGGCGTACACATCCCTGACAATCTGAACATGGTCCATCCACACAGTGTGGTGAAGAAGGAGCAACAGTTCCTCTTCAACCTCAGGAGGCTTGGCCCCTAAGACCCTCACAAACTTATACAGATATGCAATTGAGAGCATCCTGTCAGTCTGTATCACCACCTGGTACAGCAACTGCACCAAACAGCTTCTATCTCAAGGCCGTCAGACTGTTAAATAGCCATCACTAGCCGGCCTCCACCCAGTACCCTGCCCTGTCACTGTCACTAGCTGGCTACCGCCCGGTACTCAACCCTGCACCTTCAAGGCTGCTGTCCTATGTACATAGACATGGAATCACTGGTTGCTTTAATAATGCTTACATACTGTTGTACACACTTCATATGTATATACAGTTCGCCTTGTTTTCCTCTAGCGTTTCTCCAGTTTGCTCCCAGCTGCTTTCATAGAACGTTGATCCCTGTTAAACCACGGTATAGATTGTTTCTTTGACAGAATTAATATGACATTTCCTTAAATGCAGTCAGATACGTAGCAGATGGAAAGTGTTTTAAATGAAATAAAATGCACTTTTCTCTCAACTGCGTTACCAACTCCAGTCAGCAGATGGCGATGAGCGTCTTTCAGGCGATGCTGTCATTGTGACGTATAATCTAGTGGACGGGACGTTTCTTCAACAACAACAGCAGCTAGTCAGACACCTCGGTAGCTTTCTAGCAAACATAACCGAAACATTGAAGCTCTTTAGACTGTCTCAGTGTTTTAAACACAATTTTGTCGTTTAGCTAGTTACCTTATTTAATGTTATATGTACATTGTTAGTCAGTTACCTGGCTTGATAAGTTAGCCTAGCACTAGGCTAGTCGCTAATGCTAGCTAGCTAACATCCCCGACCATGAGCTCACTAAGCTACTCTCCTCCTGCTGAAGAAGAAGCGGTCTGCTGGACGGAGAATAAGGCTCCAGAGGGTATATGGCTGAACATTGTCGTGAAAGAGGAGAAAGAAGAGGAGGATGTCACAGTTAAAAAACAAGTAGAGGTTGAGGCTGTTCCCGTGAAAGAAGAAGAGGAAGACGTTACTGTGAAAGAAGAGGAAGACGCGTTCAGAGTGAAAGAGGAGGAGGAAGAGCAAGAGGAGGATGCAGGGGAGGAGGGGGAGATGACTGTCACATTGAAAGAAGAAGACGAGGAGGAGACAGAAGATCTGATTGAGACCAGTAAGTACTATCTTAATAACAGGATCACAACCTCTTTTAGACCAATAATGGACGAAAGAAGCCTGACGTTACTCAATATAGTCCAAGGACCAGACATGTTCTGCTGTGAGGCGAACTGGCTCCAAAACAGACAAATACTACATCTAAATGTGAATCGATTCTCAATTGTGGTACGGTTCCAGAAACCTAAATCTCTCTACTTTCATATCACATCAAAAATAATTTCACAAATATACTCTTACTGCACACTGTTCTAACTGGTTTTAACACAGTTGCAGCCGACAGTGTTTTTCAGCGACAACACCTTTGTGGCGTCCGTATTCCGTTAACACACAGGTGTTAGGAGTCGCTGATAGCTAATTAGCCCAGGTATGCCTCTGTCTATCATCTGTCTTCCATCTGTTTTCCTCAAACATGCTGTAACATGGAAATATGGCCATGTGGGAACAGTAACCCTATAAAGGTAGCAATTAAAACTTTTGGGCTTTACAATTATGGTGAAATTTACAGCATTTTGGGGGGGGATTAAGTGGGTTAATATGATCCTGGAAGTGATACATGTTGGACGGAGGGACATGTCAAAATGCTGACTTTGGTCATTCTAGCAAGCTTTTATTCATATAAAAAATGTCACGCTGCATGAGGAAAATGGTGGACACACCAGATACTGACTGGTTTTCTGATCCTTTCCCCCCATGTTCAATCCATTTCTATTGGTGGAGGGCCTTTCCCCCCATGTTCCATCCATTTCTATTGGTGGTGGGCCTTTCCCCCCATGTTCAAACCATTTCTATTGTTGGAGGGCTTTTCCCCCCCATGTTCAATCCATTTCTATTGGTGGTGGGCCTTTCCCCCCCATGTTCAATCCATTTCTATTGGTGGAGGGCTTTTCCCCCCCATGTTCCATCCATTTCTATTGGTGGAGGGCCTTTCCCCCATGTTCAATCCATTTCTATTGGTGGAGGGCCTTTCCCCCATGTTCCATCCATTTTTATTGGTGGAGGGCCTTTCCCCCCCATGTTCAATCCATTTCTATTGGTGGAGGGCCTTTCCCCCCCATGTTCAATCCATTTTTATTGGTGGAGGGCCTCCCCCCATGTTCAATCCATTTTTATTGGTGGAGGGCCTTTCCCCCCATGTTCAATCCATTTCTATTGGTGGAGGGGGGCCATTTCTATTGGTGGAGGGCCTTTCCCCCCATGTTCAATCCATTTCTATTGGTGGAGGGCCTTTCCCCCCCATGTTAAAGCCATTTCTATTGGTGGAGGGCCTTTCCCCCATGTTCAATCCATTTTTATTGGTGGAGGGCCTCCCCCCCCCCCCCCATGTTCAATCCATTTCTATTGGTGGAGGGCCTTTCCCCCATGTTCCATCCATTTTTATTGGTGGAGGGCCTTTCCCCCCCATGTTCCATCCATTTTTATTGGTGGAGGGCCCCCCCCCCCCCATGTTCAATCCATTTTTATTGGTGGAGGGCCTTTCCCCCCATGTTCAATCCATTTTTATTGGTGGAGGGCCTTTCCCCCCATGTTCCATCCATTTCTATTGGTGGAGGGCCTTTCCCCCATGTTCAATCCATTTCTATTGGTGGAGGGCCTTTCCCCCCCATGTTCAATCCATTTTTATTGGTGGAGGGCCTTTCCCCCATGTTCAATCCGTTTTTATTGGTGGAGGGCCTTTCCCCCATGTTCCATCCATGTTTATTGGTGGAGGGCCTTTCCCCCATGTTCAATCCATTTCTATTGGTGGAGGGCCTTTCCCCCCCATGTTCAATCCATTTCTATTGGTGGAGGGCCTTTCCCCCCCATGTTCAATCCATTTCTATTGGTGGAGGGCCTTTCCCCCCATGTTCAATCCATTTTTATGGTGGAGGGCCTCCCCCCCCCCCCATGTTCAATCCATTTCTATTGGTGGAGGGCCTTTCCCCCCATGTTCAATCCATTTCTATTGGTGGAGGGCCTTTCCCCCCATGTTCAATCCATTTTTATTGGTGGAGGGCCTCCCCCCCCCCCCCATGTTCAATCCATTTCTATTGGTGGAGGGCCTTTCCCCCCATGTTCAATCCATTTCTATTGGTGGAGGGCCTTTCCCCCATGTTCAATCCATTTCTATTGGTGGAGGGCCTTTCCCCCCCATGTTCAATCCATTTTTATTGGTGGAGGGCCTTTCCCCCCCATGTTCAAACCATTTTTATTGGTGGAGGGCCTTTCCCCCCCATGTTCAATCCATTTTTATTGGTGGAGGGCCTTTCCCCCCATGTTCAATCCATTTTTATTGGTGGAGGGCCTTTCCCCCATGTTCAATCCATTTTTATTGGTGGAGGGCTTTCCCCCCCATGTTCCATCCATTTCTATTGGTGGAGGGCCTTTCCCCCCATGTTCAATCCATTTTTATTGGTGGAGGGCCTTTCCCCCCCAAGTTCAATCCATTCTTATTGGTGGAGGGTCTTTCCCCCAAGTTCAATCCATTTTATAGGTGGAGGGCCTCCCCAAGAATAATCATCAGAGATGTCTTGATTCATTTCTTCCCCGCCATCCGAGTAGTTTTCGTTCAGATTTAGTAAGTTAGACACACTGTCACTGTGGACTCCAAGTAGACCAGAGTAGACTGATAGGACTGCTGTTCTTCATTCACAATTGGTGATTAAATAATTATTTTCCCCTCACTCATCAACTCACCCGTTCTCCCCCTTTCTCCCCCACCATACTTTACCTCAGTCATTTAATCCGTTGTTCTACGTCTGAATAGAGGTTAGGTTCAGTTTGGAAGAAATGATTGGGGATGATTATCAACTAGTCACGTCCCTTTAACCTGTCAGGAGGAGGGGAGGAGCTATTGATTACCACCAGTAAGTACTACCTGAAGCTCAGTTGGTAGAGCATGGTGTTTGCAACGCCAGGGTTGTGGGTTCGATTCCCACGGGGGGCCAGCACAGGGGGAAAAAAGTATGAAATGTATGAAATTGTATGAAATGTATGCATTCACTACTGTAAGTCGCTGAATAAAATGTAAATGACTAAAATGTAAAAAATGAATAACAGGAGCCTCTGTTAGCCCAATAATGGTCTTTAACCTGTCAGGAGAAGGAGAGGAGCAGGGGCTATTTTCAGGAGATGGACTGGGGGACGGGGGGAAACTATTCAATAAAATGACATGCCCTCCTCAAAGTGGGTAAATGATATGCCCTCCTCAAAGTGGGTAACGCCAGTTCTGTTAGTGAAATTAAGATTGTAACAATGACAGTGCGTCATATAGATTTATTGAGGGAAAATCAAGGACTGAAGGGGGGTACAAATAAAAAAATGGCAGAGTAGTACTTTTTTTAAATTCATGAGGTGATTGGGGGACTAAACCTGGTAGTATAACAATAGTAGTAGTAATAATAATGTATTTTATACAATGCTTTTCATTTGAAAGACAATCTCAGACTGTAAAAACGAACAAAACACATGTAGAGATCTGGCAGGTCTTGATGATGGTCTACCACAGCTTCAGATGATAAGGTGTTGTTCAGCCAGGCAGTTCAGAAAGGCTGGGCAGTAGTTTAAAAGGAGGGAGCAGCGACGTCACGGAGGGAGCAGCGACGTCACGGAGGGAGCAGCGACGTCACGGAGGGAGCAGCGACGTCACGGAGGGAGCAGCGACGTCACGGAGGGAGCAGCGTCAGCCAGTTAGTTACTCAGACCGGAGCTCTTCACCAGGCTCCTCCTTTAACCGGAGCCAGTTTTATCATGTAGAAGTTTTATTCAGGTCTCTATTAAGTATTTAACTAAATAATCTGTTTGTCTTTGGCAGGAGAGGGACCAGACTCTCACTCTGACAGGGGAAAGAGTCCTTCAGGGGGACCAGACCCAGTGACACCCAAACCAGCGAGACAACACCAATGCTCCCAATGTGAAAAGAGATTTTCCCTATCATGGGACCTAAAACGGCATGAGAGGATACACACAGGAGAAAGGCCTTTCCAATGTTCCCAGTGTGGAAAGAGTTTTACTTTGTTAGGAAACCTGAGGGAGCATAAGAGAATACACTCTGGAGAGAAACCATACAACTGTTCCCAGTGTGGAAAGAGTTTCGCCTGGTTAGGGAGCCTAAAGCAACATGAGAGGATACACACAGGGGAAAAGCCTTTCCAATGTTCCCAGTGTGGAAAGCGTCTTACCCACTTAAGGAGCCTGAAGGCGCATGAGAGGATACACACAGGGGAAAAGCCTTTCCAATGTTCCCCGTGTGGAAAGCGTCTTACCTGCTTAGGGAGCCTGAAGGCGCATGAGAGGATACACACAGGGGAAAAGCCTTTCCAATGTTCCCAGTGTGGAAAGCGTTTTACCCAGTTAGGGACCCTAAAAGAGCATGAGACAACACACACACAAGAAAAGCCCTACCAATGCTCCCAGTGTGGAATGAGTTTTATCAATTTAAGACATCTGAATAAGCATGCAATAATGCATACACAGGAGGAGAAGACATACCACTGCTCTCAGTGTGGAAAGACATTTTCCCAGTCAGAAGACCTGAAATCACATGAGAGAATAGAGAGGCTGTGTTCTGACTTATCTTTTTGACCTGAGAATTTAGGTTTTTGTTTATGCCAAATGAAATCCTATTGTTTATATGAAATCATTAACAAAATAGATGTACTTTTGTTTTAGTTTTCAGCTGTTGACCTGATGTCTAAAATCAGATTAAATACTATACAATTTTATTTTGTTTTGATTATGAAACTTTAATGGATACAACTATAAACCTTCTATTGTTCATTATACACTGCTCAAAAAAATAAAGGGAACACTTAAACAACACAATGTAACTCCAAGTCAATCACACTTCTGTGAAATCAAACTGTCCACTTAGGAAGCAACACTGATTGACAATAAATTTCACATGCTGTTGTGCAAATGGAATAGACAACAGGTGGAAATTATAGGCAATTAGCAAGACACCCCCAATAAAGGAGTGGTTCTGCAGGTGGTGACCACAGACCACTTCTCAGTTCCTATGCTTCCTGGCTGATGTTTTGGTCACTTTTGAATGCTGGCGGTGCTTTCACTCTAGTGGTAGCATGAGACGGAGTCTACAACCCACACAAGTGGCTCAGGTAGTGCAGCTCATCCAGGATGGCACATCAATGCAAGCTGTGGCAAGAAGGTTTGCTGTGTCTGTCAGCGTAGTGTCCAGAGCATGGAGGCGCTACCAGGAGACAGGCCAGTACATCAGGAGATGTGGAGGAGGCCGTAGGAGGGCAACAACCCAGCAGCAGGACCGCTACCTCCGCCTTTGTGCAAGGAGGAGCAGGAGGAGCACTGCCAGAGCCCTGCAAAATGACCTCCAGCAGGCCACAAATGTGCATGTGTCTGCTCAAACGGTCAGAAACAGACTCCATGAGGGTGGTATGAGGGCCCGACGTCCACAGGTGGGGGTTGTGCTTACAGCCCAACACCGTGCAGGATGTTTGGCATTTGCCAGAGAACACCAAGATTGGCAAATTCGCCACTGGTGCCCTGTGCTCTTCACAGATGAAAGCAGGTTCACACTGAGCACGTGACAGACATGACAGAGTCTGGAGACGCCGTGGAGAACGTTCTGCTGCCTGCAACATCCTCCAGCATGACCGGTTTGGCGGTGGGTCAGTCATGGTGTGGGGTGGCATTTCTTTGGGGGGCCGCACAGCCCTCCATGTGCTCGCCAGAGGTAGCCTGACTGCCATTAGGTACCGAGATGAGATCCTCAGACCCATTGTGAGACCATATGCTGGTGCGGTTGGCCCTGGGTTCCTCCTAATGCAAGACAATGCTGGACCTCATGTGGCTGGAGTGTGTCAGCAGTTCCTGCAAGAGGAAGGCATTGATGCTATGAACTGGCCCGCTCGTTCCCCAGACCTGAATCCAATTGCGCACATCTAGGACATCATGTCTCGCTCCATCCACCAACGCCACGTTGCACCACAGACTGTCCAGGAGTTGGCGGATGCTTTAGTCCAGGTCTGGGAGGAGATCCCTCAGGAGACCATCCACCACCTCATCAGGAGCATGCCCAGGCATTGTAGGGAGGTCATACAGGCACGTGGAGGCCACACACTACTGAGCCTCATTTTGACTTGTTTTAAGGACATTACATCAAAGTTGGATCAGCCTGTAGTGTGGTTTTCCACTTTAATTTTGTGTGTGACTCTAAATCCAGACCTCCATGGGTTGATAAATTGGATTTCCATTGATTATTTTTGTGTGATTTTGTTGTCAGCACATTCAACTATGTAAAGAAAAAAGTATTTAATAAGATTATTTCATTCATTCAGATCTAGGATGTGTTATTTTAGTGTTCCCTTTATTTTTTTGAGCAGTATATTTTGGGGATATTATTATATAGATTAATGGAGTTTTGCATTTCTTGATTTTAACGTTTATCCTCTTGAATGTGATGTGATCTGGCTTTTCACTAAATGAATTGTTTTACATGATTTAGATATTGAATAGATTAATAGAATGTGCATTTCTTGATTTTGAACTTTGAAACCTCTTGAATTTAGTTGTTTAGTTTCATTGAGTTAATTTGTTTACTAGTCGTCAAGCTAAAGGACGATGAAAATGTGGTGGGGTTTTTATAACAACATTGATAAGTTGTTGACATGAAAAACATGAATGTTCCCATCAATGTTATACCACTATGTACATGCAGTATAGAGCTAGTTGTTTATTTTGATATTATCTGTTTGTTTGACTTAATGAATCAGAATTTGCATTGAATACAGATGTGTAGTAGATGTAACGTTTATTTTAAATTCTCACTAATCGATCAACATTAAATTGTCTTTCTAAGTCTCAATATAATATTAAACTTTTGAAAGAAATGAAAAATAAATTAAACAATTCCTGTACACTCCAGTCAGCAGATGGCGATGTGCGTCTCAGGCGATGCTTCTAGCGTGACATAATCTAGAGTACGAGATGCTTCTTTGTTCAAAAAGCAAAAATGTTTAGTTTTTTTGTCGTCTTAATTTAAGGTTAGACATACAGGTTAACTGACATGACGAAAACGTGCATCCACGGGGCAGAAGTCAGTGTGCTGTTGTGATTCTGGGTGGCCAGATGGCTATGAACAATGACAAGAAGCTGCCATGTGGGGAATCGTAAGTGGCTCGTTTCACCTAGTTTCATCTTGTTCTTGATACGTCTCGTTTTGAGGTGTTTTGACTGACGGCACATCTATGTTAAACTTCGCTAGCTGGCTAACCAACTGTAACAATGTATCTGAGAGACAACAGGTGCTCATTGTGCCGATTTATTTAAGTTTTCGATCAACAATTTGAGAAATATAGTGTAAATGTTGTCAATAATCTAGACCAATCCCGTCTGTTTTGTCCCATATTTGAGCACGTGTCGGTTTTGTTCCTAAACAACCAACCCATCTATAAGGTTAGCAGTGTGGTTAAGGTTAGGTGTTAAATCAGATTTTAATAAGAACTTGTTTAGAAATGGGGAGGGTTTAGCTATTTGTGGCTGTGACCCAACAACAACAGCTACTCGGTAGCCAAAAATAGCGGCAAAATCAGAGCTCTTCGGTGTTTCACTGTGGCCACGTGAGCCGGTACTCGCCATCCGCTCTCCAGTTTCCTCCTGAATTTGCGTGCGTGAATACAAAAACACGTTTTTTTCTGGGAAACTGAGTCAGATGCTCTCTCATACACAGATGGAGTCGTGCATTTTATTTCAGTTTTTTGTGCCTTATCAACAGTTACTTTGATATCACGGGTAGAGTGAGGCTGCACAGTAGCCACGGTGGTGCTGTTTTGGAAATGTTAAATCGTTAATTAAAGCAAGATGTGTTTAGACCCTTACAACAAACAAAAAAAGATTGCGATTTTGAAACTGCAGTAAAAGTGCGGCGACTGTGGTATTTCGGATGCAGTAATTGCAGAATAACTGCAGTAAAATGAACTTATTTGCAGCATACTGCACTTATATTGCACCCTGACTGCAATATTTTTTCGTAAGGGCAGTCATGATATACAGTGCCTTCGGAAATTATTCAGACCCCTAGACTTTTTCCACATTTTGTTACATTATTATTACGCCTTATTCTAAAATTAATTAAATCGTTTTTTTAAACTCATCAATCTATACCAATAATGACAAAGCAAATACAAGTTTGTATACATTTTTGCAAATGTATTAAAAAATAAATAAAATAAGGCAGAAATGTAACAAAATGTGGAAAAGGTCAAGGGGTCTGAATACTTTCCGAAGGCACTGTACAAACCCAATGTCACCAAGATCTAGGTGAACTTGAGTTGACCCTTGTTTTAGTTTTGCACCATGATTCTACACACTGACAGGACTCTACACACTGACAGAACTCTACACACTGACAGGACTCTACACACTGACAGGACTCTACACACTGACAGGACTCTACACACTGACAGGACTCTACACACTGACAGAACTCGACACACTCAATCTAGGCCCATATACCAGCTAATTCTAGGGCTACAATACCTCCTTTGCCAATTGGCCTGGACCCTTTATTGACGTCATGGATCCCCGCCGATCAATCACAACTGGACTGCCAACGTGATCGCCCGATGTGGTCTCAACAGGCTATTCTGTTACGATGTCGCCGAAGAACCATCTACTAGCTTTTCTGAACGCTGTGTCCCCTGCTCGCCTAGCGTAGTAGTGACTACTGAACGGCACCCTGGCTCACCTATTGCTGCTCTTTTGACCCCATGATCACTCGGCTACACAGCTGATGCCCCCTGGAGTGTTTCAATAACACGGTACCTCATTTTGTTTACCTGTCGGCCCCAGCCGCTCTGCTCATTCATCGCCATTTACCCGTTGTCTTAGCTCTCCTGATCAACACCTGTGATTGCTTTATGCCTCTCTATTGTCAATATGCCTTGTCTACTGCTGTCTTGGCTATTTCTTATTGTTTTATTTCACTGTAGAGCCCTCAGTCCGGCTCAACATGCCTTAGATAGCTCTTTTGTCCCACCCCACACACATGTGGAGACCTCACCTGGCTAACTGGTGCCTCCAGAGAAGAAACCTCTCGTCACTCAACGCCTAGGTTTACCTCCACTGTACTCACATCCTACCATACCATTGTCTGTACATTATACCCTGAATCTATTCTACCACGGCCAGAAATCTGCTCCTTTTATTCATTGTTCCCAAGCACTAGACGACCAGTTCTTATAGCCTTTAGCCGTACCCTTCCTCTGGTGATGTAGAGGTTAATCCAGGCCCTGTAGCCCCCAGTTCCACTCCTATTCCCCAGGCACTATCATTTGTTGACTTCTGTAACCGTAAAAGCCTTGGTTTAATGCATGTTAACATCAGAAGCCTCCTCCCTAAGTTTGTTTTATTCACTGCTTTAGCACACTCCGCCAACCCTGATGTCCTAGCCATGTCTGAATCCTGGCTTAGGAAGGCCACCAAAAATTCTGAAATTTCCATCCCCAACTACAACATTTTCCTCCAAGATAGATCTACCAAAGGGGGAGGAGTTGCAATCTACTGCAGAGATAGTCTGCAGAGTTCTGTCATGCTATCCAGGTCTGTGCCCAAACAGTTCGAGCTTCTACTTTTAAAAATCCACCTGTCCAGAAATAAGTGCCTCACTGTTGCCGCTTGTTATAGAGCCCCCTCAGCCCCCAGCTGTGCCCTGGACACCATATGTGAATTAATTGCCCCCCAATTAGCTTCAGAGTTCGTACTGTTAGGTGACCAAAACTGGGATATGCTTAACACCCCGGCCGTCCTACAATCTAAGCTAGATGCCCTCAATCTCACACAAATTATCAAGGAACCTACCAGGTACAACCCTAAATCCGTAAACACAGGCACCCTCATAGATATCATCCTGACCATCTTGCCCTCTAAATACACCTCTGCTGTCTTCAACCAGGATCTCAGCGATCACTGCCTCATTGCCTGCGTCTGTAATGGGTCTGAGGTCAAACGCTCCCTAAAACACTTCAGCGAGCAGGCCTTTCTAATCGACCTGGCCCGGGTATCCTGGAAGGATATTGACCTCATTCCGTCAGTAGAGGATGCCTGGTTATTCTTTAAAAGTGCTTTCCTCACCATCTTAAATAAGCATGCCGCATTCAAAGAATGTAGAACTAAGAACAGATATAGGCCTTGGTTCACTCCAGACTTGACTGCCCTTGACCAGCACAAAAACATCCTGTGGCGTACTGCATTAGCATCGAATAGCCCCCGCGATATGCAACTTTTCAGGGAAGTTAGGAACCAATATACACAGGCAGTTAGGAAAGCAAAGGCTAGCTTTATCAAACAGAAATTTGCATCCTGTAGCACAAACACCAAAAAGTTCTGTGACACTGTAAAGGCCATGGAGAATAAGAGCACCTCCTCCCAGCTGCCCACTGCACTGAGGCTAGGAAACACTGTCACCACCGATAAATCTATGATAATTGAGAATTTCAATAAGCATTTTTCTACGGCTGGCCATGCTTTTCACCAGGCTACCCCTACCCCGGTCAACAGCTCTGTACCCCCCACAGCAACTTGCCCAAGCCTCCCCACTTCTCCTTCACCCAAATCCAGATAGTTGATGTTCTGAAAGAGCTGCAAAATCTGGACCCCTACAAATCAGCTGGGCTAGACAATCTGGACCCTCTCTTGTTGCAACCCCTATTACTAGCCTGTTCAACCTCTCTTTCGTATCGTCTGAGATCCCTAAAGATTGGAAAGCTGCCGTGGTCATCCCCCTCTTCAAAGGGGGAGACACTCTAGATCCAAACTGTTACAGACCTATATCTATCCTACCCTGCCTTTCCAAAGTCTTCGAAAACCAAGTTAACAAACAGATCACCGACCATTTTGAATCCCACCGTACCTTCTCCAGTATGCAATCTGGTTTCCAAGCTGGTCATAGGTGCACCTCAGCCACGCTCAAGGTCCTAAACGATATCATAACCGCCATCGATAAAAGACAATACTGTGCAGCCGTCTTCATCGACCTGGCCAAGGCTTTCGACTCTGTCAATCACCGCATTCTTATCGGCAGATTCAACAGCCTTGGTTTCTGTAATGACTGCCTCGCCTGGTTCACCAACTACTTCTCAGATAGAGTTCAGTGTGTCAAATCGGAGGGCCTGTTGTCCGGACCTCTGTCAGTCTCTATGGGGGTGCCACAGGGTTCAATTCTCGGGCCGGCTCTTTTCTCTGTATACATCAATGATGTCGCTCTTGCTGCTGGTGATTCTCTGATCCACCTCTACGCAGACGACACCATTCTGTATACTTCTGGCCCTTCTTTGGACACTGTGTTAACAAACCTCCAGATGAGCTTCAGTGCCATACAACACTCCTTCCGTGGCCTCCAACTGTTCTTAAATGCAAGTAAAACTAAATGCATGCTCTTCAACCGATCGCTGCCCGCACCCGCCCGCCCATCTAACATCACTACTCTGGACGATTCTGACTTAGAATATGTGGACAACTACAAATACCTAGGTGTCTGGTTTGATTGTAAACTCTCCTTCCAGACTCATATTAAGCATCTCCAATCCAAAATTAAATCTAGAATCGGCTTCCTATTTCGCAACAAAGCATTCTTCACTCATGCTGCCAAACATAACCTCGTAAAACTGACTATCCTACCGATCCTTGACTTCGGCGATGTCATTTACAAAATAGCCTCCAACACTACTCAGCAAACTGGATGTAGTCTATCACAGTGCCAACCATTTTGTCACCAAAGCCCCATATACCACCCACCACTGTGACCTGTATGATCTTGTTGGCTGGCCCTCACTTCATATTCGTTGCCAAAATCCACTGGCTCCAGGTCATCTATACGTCTTTGCTAGGTAAAGCCCCACCTTATCTCAGCTCACTGGTCACCATAGCAGCACCCACTCGTAGCACGCGCTCCAGCAGGTATATTTCACTGGTCATTCCCAAAGCCAACTCCCCCTTTGGCCGTCGTTCCTTCCAGTTCTCTGCTGCCAATGACTGGAACGAATTGCAAAAGTCATTGAAGCTGGAGTCTTATCTCTCCCTCACTAACTTTAAGCATCAGCTGTCATAGCAGCTTACCGATCATTGCACCTGTACATAGCCCATCTGTAAATAGCCCACCTAACTACCTCATCTCCATATTATTATTTTTTTGCTCCTTTGCACCCCAGTATCTCTACTGGCACATTCATCGTCTGCACATCTATCACTTCAGTGTTAATGTTAAATTGTAATTATTTTGCCACTATGGCCTATTAATTTCCTTACCTCCCTAATCTTACTACATTTGCACACACTGTATATAGGTTTTTCTATTGTGTTATTGACTGTACGTTTGTTTATCCCATGTGTAACTATGTGTTGTTTGTGTCGCACTGCTTTGCTTTATCTTGGCCAGGTGGCAGTTGTAAATGAGAACTTGTTCTCAACTGGCCTACCTGGTTAAATAAAGGTGAAATATAAAAATACATACAATGCCTTCGGAAAGTATTCAGACCCCTTGACTTTTTCCACATTTTCTTACTAATGACAAAGCGAAAACAGGTTTTTATAATTGCAAATGTACTCTTATTTATTCAGACCCTTTTGCTAGGAGACTTGAAATTGATCTCAGGTGCATCCTGTTTCTATTGATCATCCTTGAGATGTTTCTACAACTTGATTGGAGTCCACCTGTGGTAAATTCAATTCATTGGACATGATTTGGAAAGGCACACACCTGTCTATGTAAGGTCCCACAGTTGACAGTGCAATGTCAGAGCAAAAACCAAGCCATGAGGTCGAATGAATGGTCCGTAGAGCTCTGAGACAGGATTGTGTCGAGGCACAAATCTGGGGAAGGGTACCAACACAAGTCTGCAGCATTGAAGGACCCCAAAAACACAGTGGCCTCCATCATTCTTAAATGGAAGAAGTTTGGAACCACCAAGACTCTTCCTAAAACTGGCTGCCTAGCCAAACTGAGCAATCGGGGCGAAGGACTTTGGTCAGGGAGGTAACTAAGAACACAATGGTCACTCTGTCTGAGTTCTAGAGTTCCTCTGTGGAGATGGGAGAGCCTTCTAGAAGGACAACCATCTCTGCAGAACTCCAACAATCAGGTATTTTATTGTAGAGTGGCCAGGTGGAAGCCAACCCTCAGTAAAAGGCACATGACTACTACTGCTGCTGAGTCAGGTCGTTTGCAACTCGCCTCTGCCATGTCTGTAAGCTAGCTATCTGCTCTAGACAAACATTGTCCATGGGCTCAGCTAGCTAGCTAGCTATCTCCTCTAGACAAGTGTTGTCCATGGGCTCAGCTAGCTAGCTATCAGACCGCCTCCTTACTGACTGAAAACATGTCACTCACTGTGTGTGCCACAAAATCTGTCTGGAAAACCAGACCCTATTGTGAAAATGAATAGCAGTGAATCCAACGGTTCTCAGGCAGGCTAGGAGTGCTATATTGTTACTGTTACATCACATTGGCTGACCACTAGCGACTTATTGGAGCATTTGAACATTTAAAAAAAATACAAAAGTGACATATTGCAGCTTTAAATAATAACTGTAGTGGAAATGTAATACAACTGTAGTGGAAATATAATACAACTGTAATGGAAATGTAACAACTAATGGAAATGTAATACAACTGTAATGTAACTGCAGTGGAAATGTAATAAAACTGTTATGTATGCCTCTTGGAGGAGGGAACACAACACCTTGCTACAACTCAACTCCCCGTGGAGTGAAAAAAGGTATGTGATTGCAGGTGCGGGTAAGGATGACAGAGAATATTACCGTTTACAGGGAATTTATTCTTCCTTCACACGGTAATGTGGGGAAAAGGGTCTGGATGGAACCAAAGCAAAGAAAGTTAAAGTTCCTCTCCTACCTTACCTGCCTACTAACTGGTTACCTGGCGCCCTAACCAAAATACCGGGGGTGGTCTCTTTATTTTTTTATTTTTGTCATTTAGCAGATGCTCTTATCCAGAGCGACTTACAGTAGTGAATGCATACATTTCATACATTTCTTTTTCTCCATACATCTTTCTTAAACACTCCCAAGGTGCCTTCCTCTTCCCCTCCTCCTGGGAACAAATGAAACCAAATAATTCACCAAACTTAGTGAACAATTTGAATAAACCAAAAACACTAGGTACTATCGCATACACATACCTCTACAGGAGCAGCTACAAAACACTTTCTAACCAATTTACCAAACCAACACAGGACATACAAAGAAGCTCTCACTCCTAACAAAGGAACACTGGCTTTTAAAGCTGCAGAAGGAGTCAGTAATTGCAGACAGCTTTATCCCCTGACGAGAGGGCGGGGTCAGCGCTCCAATTAGTGATGGGCCGACCAATCAGCTGCTTTGGAATCCAGGAAGCTATTTCCTGAAATACACACAAACACTGGGGAACGTAACACAACTGTAGTGCAAATGTAATACATTGTGTTAAGAGAAAGGGATGAAATGCAAATGTGTAACAGCCTCGCCCTGAACTTCTTTTTTTGACAGTAACAGCCTCTTCTCCCTTCTCTTTCACGATAGTTCCTTTTTCTGTCCAGTAGACCTCTTCTTTAGCAGGGGGAGAGTAGTTTAGTAAACTCATGGTCAGGGATGTTAGCTAAACTAGTGCTAACTTAACCAGCCAGCTAGCTGACTGACAACGTCAATTTGAAATTAAATGGAGTAAATAGTTGTTTCCACAGAAGTGCGTTTAAAACAGTCGCAAATAATCCGCAAAATTGTCTAAAGAGCGTATATGTTTTGACAGTGTTGGCTAGAAAGCTACCGATGTGGCTACAGTTGTTGAAGAAGCGTTCCGTCCACTAGATTATACTTCACAGTAGCAGCATCGCCATCTGCTGACTGGAGTGGGTAAACGAAGTTGGAATGTTTTTTTCTTTCTTCTGTTAAATAAAATGAAAACTTAAAAATAAAAGCATGTGTTGATTGATTAGTTCAGATTTTTTATCAGTGAGAATTTAAAACAAACTTTACATCTGTTGCTAAGTGATCGATTAAAATAGAGCTCCTTGGTGGGTTTAGAGTCTAAATGAGAATGCATGAGCACAAAAGAACCCCGTACCTGCTGTAAATTGATGCTGGATTTTTGACGTTATGGGGCTATTTTGCTTCCATTGATCCTGGGGCCCTTGTTAAGGTCAATGGCATCATGAACTTTAACCAGTACCAAAACCTGGTTGCTTCTGCCAGGAGGCTTAAAAACTTGGCCCCAAGTAGATCTTCCCAGCAAGACAAAAACCCCAAGTGGATCTTCCCAGCAAGATAATAACGCTAAGTGCACTTCAAAATACACAAAGAAATGGTAAATGGGCACAAAAATCAACATTTCTCAGTCTCCGGACATTTCTCAGTCTCCGGACTCCAGACCCATTGAAAACCTGTGGTTTTAATTGAAGAGGGCAGTCCATAATCATAGACAAAGGATATCAAGGATCTGGAAGGATTCTGTATGGAGGAATGGTCTAAGATCCCTCCCAGTGTGTTCTAGAACTCATCAAACATCTGGAAGGATTCTGTATGGAGGAATGATCTAAGATTCCCTCCCAATGTGTTCTAGAACTCATCAAACATCTGGAAGGATTCTGTATGGAGGAATGATCTAAGATTCCCTCCCAATGTGTTCTAGAACTCATCAAACATTTTAGTGTCATTATCATCCCAAGGGGAGGTTGCTGGAGCACAATTACTTGTTACACAAAATCTCAATCTCTGAGCAATTGTATTAGTATCAAATTGTATATTTCCCTCTTTTTTTGTACATACAACAACAATTTTATAGCTCATTGTTTGAATTATTTATTTTATACAGTTTTTGTTCATCTTTATCAAGGGTGTCAATAACTTCAGACCCAACTGTAGCTCCACACTGCACCTACATGGTGTAACAATACCTAATGTAGATGAATATAATGAACAGACTAGATCTATACTGCTCCTACATGGTGTAACAATACATCATGTAGATGTATATAATGAACAGACTAGGTCTATACTGCTCCTACATGGTGTAACAATACATCATGTAGATGTATATAATGAACAGACTAGGTCTATACTGCTCCTACATGGTGTAACAATACCTAATGTAGATGTACAGGACTCCTTGACTTCTTCCACATTTTATTACAGCTTGAATTCAAAATGTATTAATTATATTTTTCCCCCCTCACCCATCTACACACAATACCACATAATGGCATCACAATATCCCATAATGACATCACAATATCCCATAATGACATCACAATATCCCGGAATGAAAAAGTGAAAAAATGTATTAATTAGCTTGATGAATATTACACAAATTATCTCAATGAAACTAAACGACTCAATTCAAGTGATTTCAAGGTTATAATTCATTTTATGCCCATTATAGTCATCCATTTAATACTGTACATTTTGCAATATCCAAATCATGAATCCAATCAAATTTTTTGTTGTTGAAAAATCCAAATCATATATTCAATCAAATGTATTTATCAATATCCAATCAAATGTAGTTATCAATATCCAAATCATCCAATTAAATTCAAGGGGTTTCAAGGTTAAAATCAAGAAAGGGAAAATTCCATCCAGCTATATAATAATTAAACATTTAAGGGCAACACCCATAATAAACAACATTTAAGGGTTTATACTTGTATCCAATCACTACGTTCATAATCAAAATAAAATACACTTTTCATGAATTTTAATCTAAATTTAGATATGACCATGTCTCGAGATGACAAATGTAGGCCTATTTTTGAGCAAGCTCTGATATATACAATTTGGTTTTGTGTGGCATAAACAAAAACATATATTCTCAGTCAAAAACATATGTCAGAACACAGCCTCTCTATTCTCTCATGTGATTTCAGCTCCTCTGACCGGATAAATCTCTTTCCACACAGAGAGCAGTGGTAGATTCTCATTTGTGTTTCCTGTCATGTGATTTTAGGTGCTGTAGCTGGTTGAAACGCTTCACACTGGGAGCAGTGGTAGGGCTTTTCTCATGTCTCCTCACGTAATTTTAAATGGTCTATTACCAGAGTGGTCTACCATCAAAAACAATGGAGAAAATGCACCCCATAACATTTTAACATGGAAATAGCTGTTCTATCATTCAGCCTAGAGTAGCAGCCAATGTGTGGTGTTCAATGTAGGCCCTACATTCCATGAGACTTTTGAAAACATGGAGGGCTTGACTTTTTAGCCTTCAGACAAGTAGGTGACTGAAAATGTTGTAATGTATGACGCAAGAAACCAATTTTCAAAATAAAAGTCATTATTATTCCCATACTATAATCAATACAGAGTCAGACAAAAACATATGATACCCTTTGCCTATTGGCCACTTAGCTTATTCAAGCTTGTCTCAAAATACAACCCTCTCCCTTTAAGATATATATATTTTTTATCTTACTTGCTTTTCAAAGATGGCTAGAAATGTACCCGTAGGAAGCCATCACTCCCCATTGCTGACCAGAAATGAGCTAGAACTGGGCTAATAACTAGCAAAAAAAAAAGAACAACTGTGTAGAATAGATAGAACACCAGGATATAATATAACGCGGCTACATGGTTTAATTTCAAAACAAGCACATCCACTCACTGCCGCACCTGACTTTTCAGTGCGATAGAATCCTCCTCCCACGCACTCTGCCTAAAAAATAAATTAAAAAAAATCACAGACTAAGTCTTGCATAGTTAGATTTGTTTTGCATTGAAAGGGGCTGATATTAGGTTGATTAATTCACAATTCCCATAGTAGTATAATAATAATAATTCCCCATTTCAGTAGTGGGAAACGTTGATAGTGTTAACGGGGCAAAGTAAAAAGTGAAGTGAAGTTCAATCTTGTGCGTCTCTACAGGTATTTCTTCTGCACGGCAGTCCTGGGAAAGCTGTACAATATGATTTCATATAAACAAAACCTTATTTCAGAACACAGCCTCTATTCTGTCATGTGATTTCAGGTCCTCTGACTGGAAAAATGTCTTTCCGCAATTAGAGAAGTAGTAAGGCTTCTCTGCAGTATTTGTGTTTCATGCTCTTTCAGGTTCCCTAACTGACCTAAACTCTTTCCACATGGGGAGCAATGGACGGTCTTATCCTCACCTAAATGTGTGTATCGTCTCATGCTTTTTCAGGTTCCCTAACCGGGTAAATATCTTTTGACACTGAGAGCAGTGGTAGGTCTTTTTTTCTGTATGCGTCCTCTCGTGATATTTCAGGCCCCCTAACTGGGTAAAAGTCTTCCCACACAGGGAGCATTGGTAGGGCTTTTCTCCTGTGTGTTTCTTCTTATGCTCTTTTAGGTTCCCTAACTTGGTAAAATCCTTTCCGCACAAGGAGCAGTGGTAAGGTTTCTCCCCTGTGTGTGTCTTCTCATGCTCCTTCAGGTCTCCTAACCACCTAAAATTATTTCCACAATGGGAACAGGGATAAGGCTTCTCTCCAGAGTGTATTCTCTTATGTTTGTTCAGGTTCCCTAAGTGGGAAAAACTCTTTCCACACTGAGAGCAGTGGTAGGTCTTCTCCACTCCTGTGTGTATTCCTTCATGATTTTTCAGGCTCAATAAATGGGTAAAACTCATTCCACACTGGAAACATTGAAAAGGCTTTTCTCCTGTATGTATCCTCTCATGCTCTTTAAGGCTTCCTATCCGGGTAAAACTCTTTCCACAGTGGGGACAGTGGTAAGGCTTCTCTCCAGTGTGTATTTTCTCATGTTTTTTCAGATACCCTAACTGGGAAAAACTCTTTCCACACTGAGAGCAGTGGTAGGGTTTTTCTCCTGTGTGTATTGCTTCATGCCTTTTCAGACTTCCTAAATGTGTAAAACTTTTTCCACACTTGGAACATTGGAAAGGTTTTTCTCCTGTGTGTTTCGTCTCATGCTCTTTTACGTTCCCTAATGTGGTAAAATCCTTTCCACAGTGAGAGCAATGGTAAGGCTTCTCCCCTGTGTGTGTCCTTTCATGCTGCTTTAGGTTCTCTAACCACCTAAAATTCTTTCCACACTGGGAACAGAGGTAAGGCTTCACTCCAGAGTGTATTCTCTCATGTATTTTTAGGTGCCCTACTCGGGTAAAACTCTTTCCACATTGGGAGCAATGGTAAGGCCTCTCTCCTGTGTGTATTATTTCATGTTCTTTCAGGTTCCCTAACCGTGTAAAACCCTTTCCACACTGGGAGCATTGGAAAGGCTTCTCTCCTGTGTGTATCCTCTCATGCTCTTTCAGGTGCCGTAACCGTGTAAATTTCGTTCCACACTGGGAGCATTGGAAAGGCTTCTCTCCTGTGTGTATTCTCTCATGCTCTTTCAGATGTGATGACTGGTTAAATCTCTTTTCACAATGGGAGCATTGGAAGAGCTTTTCTCCTGTGTGTGTTCTCTCATGCTCTTTGAGTTTACATAACCACTTAAAACTCGTTCCACACTGGGAGCAGTTGTGTCGTGTCGCTGGTTTGGGAATCTCTGGGTCTGGATCCCCTGAAGGACTTTTCCCGCTGTCAGAGTGAGAGTCTGGTTTATCTCCTGCCAAAGATAAACAGATTTTGTTAAACAGAGGAATGAATGAAACCTCCACATGATTAAACTGTCTTCCTATGAGGTTTAAACCAGACTAGATCCCTCATAATAAAATGGTAAATATGGATTCTGGATGCTGATTGGTTGATAGCCATTAGATAATCCCAGGTAATACCTGTTAAAAGTGGCATTTGAATTATTATTCTTTACGACCAGTCACTACAACATCACTATATCCAGTCACTACAACATCAATACATCCAGTCACTACATCATCAATACATCCAGTCACTACAACATCACTATATCCAGTCACTACAACATCAATACATCCAGTCACTACAACATCAGTACAACCAGTCACTGCAACATCAATACATCCAGTCACTACAACATCAGTACATCCAGTCACTACAACATCACTACATCCAGTCACTACAACATCAATACATCCAGTCACTACAACATCAGTACGACCAGTCCCTGCTTAAAGGGATATTCAATGTCTGCTTTTTTAATTTTTACCCATCTACCAAGAGGTGCCCTTCTTTGCGAGGCACTGGAAAACCTCCGTTGTTTGTGGTTGATTCTGTGTTTGAAATTCACTGCTCGACTGAGGGACCTTAAAGATAATTGTATGTGTGGGGTAAAGAGATCAGGTACTCATAAAAAAAATCATGTTAAACACTATTATTAGACACAGTGAGTCCATGCAACTTTTTAGATGACTTGTTAAGCAAATTTCTACTCCTGAACGTATTTAAGCTTGCCAAAACAAAGGGATATATCCTGGTGTTCTATCAATTCCACAGTTCTATATCCTGGTGTTCTATCTATTCCACAGTTCTATATTCTGTGGTAATTCTATTACCGATTTAGTCAGATAAGGTAGCTTGATTCAGCCAAATATATTTTTATTATATCTGTATTCCCAGTCATGTGTAATCCATAGATTAGGGCCTAATGAATGTATTTCAGTTGACTGATTTCCTGAACTATGACTCAGTAAACTCTGGAAACGCTGCAGCTGGAACAAAGAATAAGGTGTTTACAATTAACTTAACCCCTTATGTACCACTCTAGTAACAACCCAACAATTAGACACTAGCTGTCATTATAGCAGGTAAAGGGAGATTACATATGAATAGATACATATTTTCATACATTTCTATTGAATAATAAATCTCAAGTTCTATACATATTTTCTGTACAAACAGAATGCAGAGGTCAGATAACAAGGGTTTAAGGTAGCAGAGGTCAGAGGGTTTAAGATAGAGGTCAGTGTTTAGATTTTTGTTCAGTGTAGGGATGTGACAGTTAGATCGAGGAAACGTCAGATTTCAAAAACATTATTCTCACATATTAGTGAGTGTTTTTGGTGGATTGTTCCTTTAATAGATATACTAATGTTCAACAGCTTCAGACAGAGGCCCTTGATCGTTCCATTACACATCAGATTCGTTGGAAGAATGCTTTCTCTGTACAGGGGAGTTTTGTTAAGAGCCCCGACGTCTCGGTCTGAACATGAACACGCATGCTTGTTGTAAGGTTCTGGAACCAATAAGGACCTTATCTTTCAGACCAGCAAGAAATAATAATAATTTTTATAAAATACAAAAAAAAGGTTAAAAAGATACACACCTTTATAGGGTTAATGTTCCCACAGGGCCATGCTACAGTTAACGGAACCCGATGGAAGACAAGAGGCGACCACCTGTCTAAGTCTAACTCAGGAAGTGTAGCGAAGACTAGTTTAGTAGGATGGAGTCACCCATAGCTGTATGGATCTGTAACTGCTACAGTGTAGTTTAGTAGGATGAAGGCTCCATAGCTGTATGGATCTGTAACTGCTACAGTGTAGTTTAGTAGGATGGAGGCTCCATAGCTGTATCGATCTGTAACTGCTACAGTGTAGTTTAGTAGGATGGAGGCTCCATAGCTGCATGGATCTGTAACTGCTACAGTGTAGTTTAGTAGGATGGAGTCACCCATAGCTGTATGGATCTGTAACTGCTACAGTGTAGTTTAGTAGGATGGAGGCTCTATAGCTGTATGGATCTGTAACTGCTACAGTGTAGTTTAGTAGGATGGAGGCTCCTTGCTGCATGGATCTGTAACTGCTACAGTGTAGTTTAGTAGGATGGAGTCTCCATAGCTGTATGGATCTGTAACTGCTACAGTGTAGTTTAGTAGGATGAAGGCTCCATAGCTGCATGGATCTGTAACTGCTACAGTGTAGTTTAGTAGGATGGAGGCTCCTTGCTGCATGGATCTGTAACTGCTACAGTAAGTATCTTTTTAATTTGAAGGATTCTTTCTCGCTGTTTCGAAAGCCGTATCGCAAGCAATGATTTACTTTCTAAACACACACAGCCTTGTCTCATAGACTAGACGTAACATGGTACATGTAAATCCAGGACACTGAAATTAGTATGTTAATATGTTTGGTATGGTTACATAAGACAGATGGCTACTTAAGGCAAAAATGAAGGTAGGGTGGTTGACTGGTGTGGATGAGTGAGCGAATAACACGAACGTGTAACAACCCAAAGGTTACGAGTTCGAATTTCAACACGGATAACTTTAGCATTTTTAGCTAATTAGCTACTTACTACTTTTTAGCTAGTTTGCAACTACTTAGCATGTTAGCTAACCCTTCCCCTTCTGAGACCAGGTTGTAACACACGCTTCTTGATTGTAGTTCACATGAGCCAGTCGCCGGGCTAAGCGAACGGCTGAAATCTGTAGTGAGAATGCAGAATGCCAACTGGAGTTCCAGCTGGTGACATCGTGTCTTCCCATCAAACTCCTTGAAGTTTGCAGTTGTGTCTTTAAAAAAAACACAATGTTGATCTTTAGTGTATTTATATATCGCTTTTCAACAGGAAACGTTCAAACGTCACCGGAGGATGTCTTTAACAATTCCTACAGTACAGACAAACATATCCAAGTGTAGCGCCATTTAAAAAAAATGTTTTTTTAAAACACACATTAGTTCAACAACTGCAGAGTTTGTGTCCCTGTTTAAGATAGTACTTACTGGAGTTAATCAGATCTCCAGTCTTCTTTTCTGCTTCTTCCTCCTCCAATGTGACATTAATCTCCTTATCTTCCTCCTCCACTCCAAAATCGTAATCCTCTTCTTTCACCGTAACAGCCTCGCCTTTTACTTCTTTTTTGACGGTAACAGCCTCCTCTTCTTTCTCCTCTTTCACGATAGTTCCTTTCTCCGTCCACCAAACGTCTTCTTTAGCAGGAAGAGAGTAGCTTAGTAAACTCATGGTCGGGGATGTTAGCTAAACTAGTGCTAACTTAACCAGCCAGCTAGCTGACTGACAACAACGTCAATATGACATTAAAAGGTGTAACTAGTTGCTTCCACAGAAGTGCGTTTAAAACATAGTCGCAAATAAACTACGAAATTGTCTAAAGAGCTTGAATGTTTTGACAATGTTAGCAAGCGAGCTACCGAGGAGACTGCAGTTGTTGAAGAGGCTTTCCGTCCACTAGATTATACGTCACACTAGCAGTATTCCCTGAAAAACACACATTGCCATCTGCTGACTGGAGTGGGTAACGCAGTTGGGGGAATGTTTATTTTTTTTATATTAAATTAAATTATATTAACACTTTTACAAAGAAAATAATGTTTTGATTGATTAGTTCTGATTTTTAGTACGAATTTCAAATAAACTTTATATCAATCAAATTGATTTATAAAGCCCTTTTTACATCAGCCGATGTTACAGAGTGCAATACAGAAACCCAGCCTAAAACCCCAAACAGCAAGCAATGCAGATGTAGAAGCACAGTGGCTAGGAAAAACTCCCTAGAAAGGCCAGATCCTAGGAAGAAACCTAGAGAGGAACCAGGCTCTGAGGGGTGGCCAGTCCTCTTCTGGCTGTTCCCGGGTGGAGATTATAACAGAACATGGCCAAGATGTTCAAACATTCATAGATGACCAGCAGGGTCAAATAATAATAATCACAGTGGTTGTAGAGGGTGCAACAGGTCAGCACCTCAGGAGTAAATGTCAGTTGGCTTTTCATAGCCAATCATTCAGAGTTAGAGACAGCAGGTGCGGTAGAGAGAGTCAAAAACAGCAGGTCCGTGACAGGGTAGTACGTCCGGTGAACAGGTCAGGGTTCCCTAGGCTTTGGTGATAAAACGGATGGCACTGTGATAGACTGCATCCAGTTTATTGAGTAGGGTATTGGAGGCTATTTTGTAAATGACATCGCTGAAGTGAAGGATCAGTAGGATAGTCAGTTTTACGAGGGTATGTTTGGCAGCATGAGTGAAAGATGCTTTGTTGCAAAATAGGAAGCTGATACTAGATTTCATTTTGGATTGGAGATGTTTAATATGAGTCTGGAAGGAGAGTTTACAGTCTAGCCAGACACCTAGGTATCTGTAGTTGTCCACATATTCTAAGTCAGAGCCGTCCAGAGTAGTGATGCTGGACAGGCAGGCAGGTGCAGGCAGCGATCGGTTGAAGAGCATGCATTTAGTTTTACTTGCATTTAAGAGCAGTTGGAGGCCACGGAAGGAGAGTTGTATGGCATTGAAGCTTGTATGGAGGTTAGTTAACACAGTGTCCCAAGAAGGGCCAGAAGTATACAGAATGGTGTCGTCTGCGTAGAGGTGGATCAGAGAATCACCAGCAGCAAGAGCGACATCATTGATGTATACAGAGAAAAAAGTCGGCCTGAGAATTTAACCCTGTGGCAACCCCATAGAGACTGCCAGAGGTCTGGACAACAGGCCCTCCGATTTGACACACTGAACTATGTCTGAGAAGAAGCTGGTGAACCAGGCGAGGCAGTCATTTGAGAAACCAAGGCCGTTGAGTCTGCCGATAAGAATGTGGTGATTGACAGAGTCGAAAGCCTTGGCCCGGTCGATAAATACAGCTGCACAGTAATGTCTCTTATCGATGGCGGTTATGATATTATGACAACCAGAGAGTTCCATATTCTATTATGACTATCAGAGAGCTCCAGCGGTGTAAAATACTTAAGTAAAAATACTTTAAAGTACTGCTTAAGTAGTTTTTTGGGGTATCTGTACTTTACTATTTATATCTTTGACAACTTTTACTTTTACTTCACTACATTCCTAAAGAAAATAATGTACTTTTTACTCCATATAATTTTACCTGACACCCAAAAGTACTCGTTACATTTTTAATGCTTAGCAGGACAGGAAAATGGTCCAAATCATGCATTTATCAAGACAATATATTGTCATCCCTTCTGCCTCTGATCTGGCGGACTCACTAAACACAAACGTATCTTTTGTAAATAATGTCTGAGTGTGCCCCTGGCTATCCATAACTTTAAAAAAAAAACAAGAAAATGGTGCTGTCTGCTTTGCATAATAGAAGGAATTTGAAGTGATTTATACTTTAACTTTTGATAGTAAAGAATATTTAGAACCAAATACTTTTACTCCAGTAGTATTTTACTGGGTGACTTTCACTTTCACACCTTGTCTACTTGCTATATTAATGATCTGCTGTCCAGAAGGTAACAGCAAACAGATCAATGTCTTCCTGCAGTAAAGTTAGCACACTATTGACTCAAGAGAGGATGCTAATCAGTTCATCTCCGAAACCACTCAAAAAACCAGACCAAAATAGTACAACTAGCTAGGGTAGCTACAAGTAAAAAAAACAGACCAAAATAGTACATTTACGTCATTTAGCAGGCGCTCTTATCCAGAGCGACTTACAGTAGTGAATACATACATTTCATTTTCATTTCATGCATTTAAATATTATTATTATATTTTTTTTGTACTGGCCCCCCGTGGGAATCGAACCCACAACCCTGGCGTTGCACACACCATGCTGGCGTTGCAAACACCATGCTCTACCAACTGAGCCACAGGGACTTGTAGCTAGGGTAGCTACAAGTCAAAAAACCAGACCAAAATAGTACAACTAGCTAGGGTAGCTACAAGTCAAAAAACCAGACCAAAATAGTACAACTAGCTAGGGTAGCTACAAGTCAAAAAACCAGACCAAAATAGTACAACTAGCTAGGGTAGCTACAAGTAAAAAAACCAGACCAAAATAGTACAACTAGCTAGGGTAGCTACAAGTCAAAAAACCAGACCAAAATAGTACAACTAGCTAGGGTAGCTACAAGTCAAAAAACCAGACCAAAATAGTACAACTAGCTAGGGTAGCTACAAGTCAAAAAACCAGACCAAAATAGTACAACTAGCTAGGGTAGCTACAAGTCAAAAAACCAGACCAAAATAGTACAACTAGCTAGGGTAGCTACAAGTCAAAAAACCAGACCAAAATAGTACAACTAGCTAGGGTAGCTACAAGTCAAAAAACCAGACCAAAATAGTACAACTAGCTAGGGTAGCTACAAGTCAAAAAACCAGACCAAAATAGTACAACTAGCTAGGGTAGCTACAAGTCAAAAAACCAGACCAAAATAGTACAACTAGCTAGGGTAGCTACAAGTCAAAAAACCAGACCAAAATAGTACAACTAGCTAGGGTAGCTACAAGTCAAAAAACCAGACCAAAATAGTACAACTAGCTAGGGTAGCTACAAGTCAAAAAACCAGACCAAAATAGTACAACTAGCTAGGGTAGCTACAAGTCAAAAAACCAGACCAAAATAGTACAACTAGCTAGGGTAGCTACAAGTCAAAAAACCAGACCAAAATAGTACAACTAGCTAGGGTAGCTACAAGTCAAAAAACCAGACCAAAATAGTACAACTAGCTAGGGTAGCTACAAGTCAAAAAACCAGACCAAAATAGTACAACTAGCTAGGGTAGCTACAAGCCAAAAAGTACTGGAAGTAGGCTACCCATTATTCACCCACTTACGAACATTATCAAGAACGTCTAGCATCACCATCTACAGTGTATTCAGACCCCTTCACCGTTTCCACATTTTCTTACCTAACAGCTTTATTCTAAAATGGATGAAACCCCTTTCTTTACTAATCTACACACAATACCTTATAATGACAAAGAGAAAACAGGTTTTACATTTTTGCAAATTTATTACAAATAAACGAAAATACCTTATCTACATCAGTATTCAGACCCTTTTGATATGAGACTCGAAATTGAGCTCTGGTGCATCCTGTTTCCAATGATCATCCTTGAGATGTTTCTACAACTTGATTGGACAACACCTGTGGTAAATTCAATTGAATGGACATCATTTGGAAAGGCACACACCTATCTATAAAGGTTGACAGTGCATGTAAGAGCAAAAACCAAGCCATGAAGTCGAAAGAATTGTCCGAAGAGCTCAGAGACAGGATTGTGTAAAGGCACAGATCTGGCGAAGGGAACCAAAACATGTCTGCAGCATTGAAGGTTCCTAAGGACACAGTGGTCTCGAGTGTCAGCCTCCTGGCAGAGGCAACCAGGTTTTTGGCTAAAATGTTGTGGTACTGGGTACAGTTCTTTGGCACTTGGATTAGAATCGGTGGCATGGTCAGATGACACGTCCACCCTCATGAGAAGTTAAGGTTCGAATAAAAAAAAGTATATTTAAAATAACATTCTATTCATCCAATTTTAATTTACATTTGAAAATATCGTATTAATCATATTAATTAACATCTAATAATTAAAAAAGAATAATCATTTAACCATTAACTAGACAAGTCAGGTAAGAATGAATTCTTATTCACAATGACGGCCTACCCCGGCCAAACCCTAACCTGGACACTGCTGGGCCAATTTTGCGCCGCCCTACGGGACTCCCAATCACGGCCGGTTGTGATTCAGCCTGGAATCAAACCAGGGTCTGAAGTGACGCCTCAAGCACTGAGATGTAGTGCCTCAGACCGCTGCACCCCTCGGGAGCCCCAAAATACATAATGAACAATTGGAACACAATTATGAACATCTAAGGGTTCCATCAATCAGAATCCATAATCAAAACATGTCATAATCTAAACATGTCATAATCAAAACATGATTTCATATAAGCAATATGATTTCGTATAAACAATATGATTTCATGTGGTATAAACAAAACACACATTTCAGAATACAGCCTCTATTCTGTCATGTGACTTCAAGTCCTCTGACCGGGAAAATGTCTTTCCGTCATTAGAGCAGTAGTAAGGCTTCTCTGCTGTATGTGTTTTTCATGCTCTTTCCGGTTCCCTAACTGACCTAAACTCTTTCTACACTGGGAGCAGTGGACGGTCTTATCCTCACCTGAGTGTGTGTATTCTCTCATGCTTTTTCAGGTTCCCTAATCGGGTAAATGTCTTTTGACACTGAGAGCAGTGGTAGGTCTTTTTTTCTGTGTGTGTACCCTCGTGATATTTCAGGCCCCCTAACTGCGTAAAAGTCTTTTCACACAGGGAGCATTGGTAAGGCTTTTCTCCTGTGTGCTTCTTCTTATGCTCTTTTAGGTTCCCTAACTTGGTAAAATCTTTTCCGCACAAGGAGCAGTGGTAAGGTTTCTCCCCTGTGTGCATCCTCTCGTGCTCTTTCAGGTCCCCTAACCACCTAAAACTCTTTCCACAGTGGGAACAGGGGTAAGGCTTCTCTTCAGAGTGTATTTTCTCATGTTTTTTCAAATACCCTAACTGGGTAAACCGCTTTCCACACTGAGAGCAGTGGTAGAGTTTTTCTCCTGTGTGTATTCCTTCATGCCTTTTCAGATTTCCTAAATGTGTAAATCTCTTTCCACACTGGGTACATTGTAAAGGTTTTTCTCCTGTGTGTTTCTTCTTATGCTCTTTTACATTCCCTAATGTGGTAAAATCCTTTCCACACTGAGAGCAATGGTAAGGCTTCTCCCCTGTGTGTGTCCTTTCATGCTGCTTCAGGTTCTCTAACCACCTAAAATTCTTTCCACACTGGGAACAGAGGTAAGCCTTCACTCCAGAGTGTATTCTCTCATGTATTTTTAGGTGTGCTAATCGAGTATAACGCTTTCCACACTGGGAGCAATGGAAAGGCTTCTCTCCTGTGTGTATCCTCTCATGCTCTTTTAGGTGCCTTAACCATGTAAAACCCTTTCCACACTGGGAACATCGGAAAGGCTTCTCTCCTGTGTGTATTTTCTCATGCTCTTTCAGAAGTGATGACTGGTTAAATCTCTTTTCACAATGGGAGCATTGGAAGAGTTTTTCTCTTGCGTGTGTTCTCTCATGCTCTTTGAGCTTACATAACCACTTAAAACTCTTTCCACACTGGGAGCAGTTGTGTCGTGTCGCTGGTTTGGGAATCTCTGGGTCTGGATCCCCTGAAGGACTCGTCCCGCTGTCAGAGTGAGAGTCTGGTTTCTCTCCTGCCAAAGATAAAAATATTATTTTGTTAACAAATATTCCTGAATGAAACCTCCACATGATTAAACTGTGTTCCTATGAGGTTTAATCCAGACTAGATCCCTCATTATAAAATGCTGATTGGTTATTTGTGATAATCTCATGTAATGCCTTTTAAAAGTTCCATCCATCCAATTTTTTTTAGGGGAAGATTTAGGCTTTCTGATAATGTATAAATAATAATAAAACAAACAATGTAAACCCACCCACACTGTGCCATGAGGTCACTAAAACACCACAGAAAATCAGATATTTCCAGAACATGAAAGGAAATAGTAGAAACCCTTTTTTATTTTTTAGAACTGTCAGTAAAGTTGACTGTTCAATCTGCTTCTGCTGTTTAGGGAAGCAAGATCTAGAAAAAAAGAAGCCCGGTTTAAATCTTAGATTTTCTTTAACTATCTCATCCGTATGCTTCTTTAAAAACATTAAGTCTTTGTCAATCCAAATGCCCAAATATTTATAGGAACCCGATCGATGGGAGAACCATCCAGTGAATAAATATATACCGTAAATTCCGGACTATAAGCCGCAACTTTTTTCCCAGGCTTTGAACCTCGCGGCTTAAACAATGATGCGGCTAATATATGGATTTTTCCCGCTTTCAATTAAAAAATAAAAATAAAACAAATTCTGTGACGTGCTCATATTTTTGGCGGCATGAAGCTTTTATTAGACCAATGAAATTGCCGAACGGGTTAAGGTCAAACAACTTTTTTGTTTACTGTTTAGATTAAATCGAGCGCTCTCAAACTTCCCATCATTCTGATTACGGTAGTCATTTTGTCACCCTCATCATGGCAAAGACACGGAGAAATGCATATGATGCAGCTTTCAAGTTGAAGGCAATTGATCTGGCTGTTGGAAAAGGAAATAGAGCTGCTGCACGGGAGCTTGGTCTTAATGAGTCGATGATAAGAGGTTGGAAACAGCAGCGTGAGGAATTGACTCAGTGCAAAAAGACAACTAAAGCTTACTGCAAATGTTTTATTTTTTGTTACAAGCCGTGTTTCGTTAAAGCCTATTTATTTTTGTTACAAGCCGTATTTCGTTAAAGCCTATTTATTTTTGTTACAAGTCGTGTTTCGTTAAAGCCTGTGTAAAGTTAATTTGTTTCAATGTACCGGTAGGCACCTGCGGCTTATAGACATGTGCGGCTTATTTATGTTCAAAATTTCAAAATTTTAAAAAATTCAGTGTGTGCGGCTTATATTCAGGTGCGCTTAATAGTCCGGAAATTACGGTAGTTCATCTGAAACATCCTGGAGAGAACTACAGAACAACATGTATTTAGTCTTGTCCAAATTACAGTACAAGTTTTAAACCAACCAGGGCATTCTGTTAGGTAACAAGGTCAGACAGCAGCTCTAACATAGTCTGGTCAACAGTTGGGTCAATGGCATACATACAGTGCCTTCGGAAAGTATTCAGATCCTTTGACTTTTTCTACATTTTGTTACGGAACAGCCTTATTCAAAAATTGATTAAATAAAACATGTTCCTCAACAATCTACACCTAATACCCCATAATGACATCACAATATCCCATAATGTCATCACAATATCCCATAATGACATCACAATATCTCATAATGACAAAGTGAAAACAGGTTTTAAAAAAAACAAAAGAGAAATACCTTATTTACCTAAGTATTCAGACCCTTCGCTATGAGACTATATATTGAGATCAGTTGCATCCCGTTTCCATTGATCATCCTAGAGATGTTTCTACAACTTGATTGGGATACCACCTGCGGTAAATTCAATTGATTGGACATCACACCTGTTTATATAGACCCTTCCAGAAGGACAACCATCTCTGCAGCACTCTACCAATCAGGCCTTTATGGTAGAGTGGCCAGACAGAAGCCACTCCTCAGTAAAAGGCACATGACAGCCTGCTTGGAGTTTGCCAAAGGGCACCTAAAGGACTGTCCGACCATGAGAAACAAGATTATCTGGTCTGATGAAACCAAAACTTAACTCTTTGGCCTGAATGTCAAATCTGGAGGAAATCTAGCACTAGCCCTACGGCGAAGCGTGGTGGTGGCAGCATCATGCTGTGGGGATGTTGTTCAGCGGCAGGGCCTGGGAGACTAGTCAGGATCGAGGGAAAGATGAATGGAGCAAAGTTCAGAGAGATCCTTGATGAAAACCTGATCCAGAACGCTCAGGACCTCAGACTGGGGGCGAAGGTTCACCTTCCAACAGGACAATGACCCTAAGCACACAGCCAAGACAACGCAGGAGTGGCTTCAGAACAAGTCTCGGAATGTCCTTGAGTGGTCCAGCCAGAGCCAGGACTTGAACCTGGTCGAACATCTCTGGAGAGACCTGAAAATAGCTGTGCAGTGATGCTCCCCATCCAACCTGACAGAGCTTGAGAGGATCTGCAGAGAAGAATGGGAGAAACTCCCCAAATACAGGTGTGCCAAGCTTGTAGCGCCATACCCAAGAAGACTTGAGGCTGTAATTGCTGCCAAAGGTGCTTCAACAAAGTACTGAATACTTATGTAAATGTCATATTTTTATATATTTAACAAAAAATTATAAACAACCTGTTTTTGATTTGTCATTATGGAGAGAACATGGAGGAGAGAGACACACACAACAGAGAACATGGAGGAGAGACACACAACAGAGAACATGGAGGAGAGACACACAACAGAGAACATGGAGGAGAGACACACAACAGAGAACATGGAGTAGAGACACACAACAGAGAACATGGAGGAGAGAGACACACACAACAGAGAACATGGAGGAGAGAGACACACACAACAGAGAACATGGAGGAGAGAGACACACACAACAGAGAACATGGAGGAGAGAAACACACAACAGAGAACATGGAGGAGAGAGACACACAACAGAACATGGAGGAGAGAGACACAACAGAGAACATGGAGGAGAGAAACACACACAACAGAGAACATGGAGGAGAGAAACACACACAACAGAGAACATGGAGGAGAGAAACACACAACAGAGAACATGGAGGAGAGAAACACACAACAGAGAACATGGAGGAGAGAAACACACAACAGAGAACATGGAGGAGAGAGACACACAACAGAGAACATGGAGGAGAGAGACACACAACAGAGAACATGGACGAGAGAGACACACAACAGAGAACATGGAGGAGAGAGACACACAACAGATAACATGGAGGAGAGGCACACAACAGAGAACATGGAGGAGAGAGACACACAACAGAGAACATGGAGAGACACACAACAGAGAACATGGAGGAGAGAGACACACAACAGAGAACATGGAGACACACAACAGAGAACATGGAGGAGAGAGACACAACAGAGAACATGGAGGAGAGACACACAACAGAGAACATGGAGGAGAGACACACAACAGAGAACATGGAGAGACACACAACAGAGAACATGGAGGAGAGAGACACACAACAGAGAACATGGAGAGACACACAACAGAGAACATGGAGGAGAGAGACACACAACAGAGAACATGGAGACACACAACAGAGAACATGGAGGAGAGAGACACAACAGAGAACATGGAGGAGAGAGACACAACAGAGAACATGGAGGAGAGAGACACAACAGAGAACATGGAGGAGAAAGACAACAGAGAACATGGAGGAGAGACACACAACAGAGAACATGGAGGAGAGACACACAACAGAGAACATGGAGGAGAGACACACAACAGAGAACATGGAGTAGAGACACACAACAGAGAACATGGAGGAGACAACAGAGAACATGGAGGAGAGACACACAACAGAGAACATGGAGGAGAGACACAACAGAGAATATGAAACAGCATTAATACCATCGTTACTGAGTGGGTGGGGGACAGCATGAATACCATCGTTGCTGAGTGGGTGGGGGACAGCATTAATACCATCGTTGCTAAGTGGGTGGGGGACAGCATGAATACCATCGTTGCTGAGTGGGTGGGGGACAGCATTAATACCATCATTGCTGAGTGGGTGGGGGACAGCATGAATACCATTGTTGCTGAGTGGGTGGGGGATAGCATTAATACCATTGTTGCTGAGTGGGTGGGGGATAGCATTAATACCATCGTTGCTGAGTGGGTGGGGGACAGCATGAATACCATCGTTGCTGAGTGGGTGGGGGACAGCATGAATACCATCGTTGCTGAGTGGGTGGGGGACAGCATTAATACCATCGTTGCTGAGGGGGTGGGGGACAGCATGAATACCATCGTTACTGAGTGGGTGGGGGACAGCATGAATACCATCGTTACTGAGTGGGTGGGGGACAGCATGAATGCCATCGTTGCTGAGTGGGTGGGGGACAGCATGAATGCCATCGTTGCTGAGTGGGTGGGGGACAGCATGAATACCATCGTTGCTGAGTGGGTGGGAGACAGCATGAATACCATCGTTACTGAGTGGGTGGGGGACAGCATGAATGCCATCGTTGCTGAGTGGGTGGGGGACAGCATGAATGCCATCGTTGCTGAGTGGGTGGGGGACAGCATGAATACCATCGTTGCTGAGTGGGTGGTGGACAGCATGAATACCATCGTTGCTGAGTGGGTGGGGGACAGCATGAATACCATTGTTACTGAGTGGGTGGGGGACAGCATTAATACCATTGTTGCTGAGTGGGTGGGGGACAGCATTAATACCATCGTTGCTGAGTGGGTGGGGGACAGCATGAATACCATCGTTGCTGAGTGGGTGGGGGACAGCATGAATACCATCGTTGCTGAGTGGGTGGGGGACAGCATGAATACCATCGTTGCTGAGTGGGTGGGGGACAGCATGAATACCATTGTTACTGAGTGGGTGGGGGACAGCATTAATACCATTGTTGCTGAGTGGGTGGGGGACAGCATTAATACCATTGTTACTGAGTGGGTGGGGGACAGCATTAATACCATTGTTACTGAGTGGGTGGGGGACAGCATTAATACCATTGTTACTGAGTGGGTGGGGGACAGCATTAATACCATTGTTACTGAGTGGGTGGGGGACAGCATTAATACCATTGTTCCTGAGTGGGTGGGGGACAGCATGAATACCATTGTTACTGAGTGGGTGGGGGACAGCATTAAGGGGGGGGGGGGGGGGGGCGTCTGGTAGGGGTTCCACTAGTTACCACAGCCACAAAGTCAAATTAATGAAAACAAAAAATACATTTTTTGTCTTAATTTAAGGTTAGGCATAAAGTTAGCTTTGTGGTTAAGGTTAGGCATAAAGTTAGCTTTGTGGTTAAGGTTAGGCATAAAGTTAGCTTTGTGGTTAAGGTTAGGCATAAAGTTAGCTTTGTGGTTAAGGTTAGGCATAAAGTTAGCTTTGTGGTTAAGGTTAGGCATAAAGTTAGCTTTGTGGTTAAGGTTAGGCATAAAGTTAGCTTTGTGGTTAAGGTTAGGTTTAAAATCATATTTTACTATGATACTTAGACTTACTGACTAATAACTAGTGAGGATCGGTAGGAAGCCAGGACAGTGGTAGACTGAACCACATCTGAATTGTGAATTCAGGTCCTTTTATGATAAACCCCCCCCCCCCGAAAAAATCGTTTAAACGTGAGAAAAGAAATGGCAGTTTAAACATTAAGAGAAATTGTACATTTGTCACATCCCTAATGCACTTACATGACGGCAGCCATGTCAGAGCACCACTAACAATACATGGGGAATATTTCAACTGAATGTCTAGAATTTGAACAATATTCAACATTCTAAAAGTTGGACCAATTCTCTAAATACATCATAATGCATTTCATAACAGTCTCATGTCTCAGGTTCAGCATAATTTAACTACCTCCATGTTTTGAGGATATACAGTGTTCATTTACAATTACATTGTTTACAAACAATGGAGTAAAACAAGCCTATATTTTAGGTTCTGAGCTCAGTGGACATTTTTTAAGTTATATTCTCCAAGAATCAATGGCGAGGCCCAGAACCATATATTAAAACGATACATTAATTCAACAAGGGCAGTTTGTAACCCTGCTTTTAAGACGGTACTCACTGGTGTTAATCAGATCTTCAGTCTCTTCTTCCTCTCCCAAAACGTCTTCCTCCTCCTCTTTTCTTAAGATGGCCTCCTTTTCCACTACAAAAGGTTCTCTCTCTTCTTTCACTAGAACATCCTCCTCTTCTTCTTTCAATGTTATGGCCTCCTCTTCCTCTTTTTTAATTCTGAAAGCTTCTACCTCCTCCTCTTTTACTGTGACAGCCTCTATCCCCTCTTCCTCTTCTTTCACTGTGACAGCCTCTATCCCCTCTTCCTCTTCCTCTGTGACAGCCTCTATCCCCTCTTCCTCTGTGACAGCCTCTATCCCCTCTTCCTCTTCCTCTGTGACAGCCTCTATCCCCTCTTCCTCTTCCCGTCTAAAAGGTTCCTCTTCTTTCACTGTAACATCCTCTACCTCGATCTCCTTTTTCATTCTGAAAGCATCCTCCTGTTCTTCTTTTGCGACAATGTTCATCCCCAGACCCTCTTTCTCCGACCAGTAGATCCCCTCTTCTTTAGCAGGGGAGCAACTCATGGTTGGTGATGCTAGCTAGCTAACGTTAGTTAGCATTAACGAGTAGCGTGGTGCTAAGCTAACTTAGCAAGCCAGCTAGCTACCTGACTAACAACGTAAATATGAACTTAAATGGGACAACTAGCTACACGAAAGAAGTTTAAAACACAGAGGCAAATATACACCGACAGCGTCTAAAGAGCTCCAATGTTTCGGCAATGTTGGACAGCAAGCCACAGATGTGACTGATTAGGCTGTCGTGAAACGGGTAAGATTAACTAAGTACTTCCGGGTCACGGATTTTTAGAATCCTTTAGAATAAGAGTCTTGTCCTGTATACTTTCTAAATTAATAATTTGTGATAAAATGATGCAAAATGATGTGATTTATTTGTTTATTGTTATGTATATATTTTTTATCTAAATGGTCACTAATATTTTTGCTGTGTACTCCTATCATTTATTGGGGCGGCAGGGTAGCCTAGTGGTTAGAGCGTTGGGCTAGTAACCAAAGATTACTGGATCGAATCCCCGAGCTGACAAGGTAAAAATCTGTCATTCTGCCCCTGAACAAGGCAGTTCCCTGTTCCCTGGTAGGCCGTCATTGAAAATAAGAAAGTAAGAAAGACTTGGCAAGTTAAACAAATGGAAAAAAATATATTGAAAAAATATGGCCCGTACATAATCACCTGTAAAGGTGTCCACTCTCTTTTTCTTATTTTTTCAAATTGGCCATAAAAGTCACAAAGTCAGAAGGCCCGCCTACTTGTGTGATGACACTAATATCGCTTTACTGTTCTCGGAAAATGACCAATCAGATGAGGGTGTGTGATGACGCGCATGCAACCAACGTTATAAATACAAAATGGTAATTGGATGTCTTATTCAAACTCAGCTTGCAAGCTTATCATGATGTTGGCTCTTACTCAGTTACTTGTCCTAAGCCAAATAGGTTTACTCTAATATCTGCATTGTTTAAAAAATATATATTTTAGTTTAAAATGTGCACAGTTTCACAGCATTGTGCACAAAAATGTACATTTTTTGAAATTGGCAGATTTTTTTGGCTGATATTAAGATGAAAACGTCAACCTTTTTACTTTATTTGTCACTCTGGAACCTTTATTATAGTAATTTATTTATTTAACATCTTGAGATTTTTACCTTAAACAGTAAGGTGATATACTTCCTCATATTTACCTGAAAACCAGGAAATCAGATAACGTGGAGGCTGTTTATTATCACCTTGCAGACCACCTTTTAGGTATTATGTATCAGTTCCTGTCTCTGTACAAAGGAATGGTCTTCAAGCTATGGAAGATGGAAAAACATTTAATAATAATAATAACTGATTGGAATTACATTGCACTTTTCTAGACGCCCAAAAGCTCTTTACAGTGTACAGGGAAACTCAGCTCCCTAACCACACTTATATATTCTTGCAATAAGTGCCATGGGATCTTTAGTGACCACAGCCACAAAGTCAGAAGGTCCGCCTCCTCGACCAATCAGATGAGAGAGAGTGTATGCTGACCGGCTTTATCAGTGCCATGGGATGTTTAGTGACCACAGAGTTGGGACACCCATTTTAAAGTCCCATCTTAAAGTCCCAATTTATGTTGTACAAGTGTATTACAGTGATCTGTCTTTGAACTTGCTGCCTTCTTGTTACATTTCAGCAGCATATTTCTCTTTGGCTTTTGATTGTCTGTCTTTCCTCTGGTGGAGTAAAATTGTCTTTTGTTCCCTTTCAAGATGTGGGCACAAACACGTATGAATGCCACCAGAGGAAATGTATGTAAGTGGGGTTAGGTTGGTGAATTTCCCCCTGTACACTTTAAAGAGCTTTGGGTGTCTGGAAAAGTGCCAGGTAATTCCAATAAATTATTATTAAATGATTTGACATCTTCCATAGTTTGAAGACCATGCTTTTGTACAGGGACAGAAACTGGTACAAAATACCAAAAAGATGGACTGCAAGGCTATGATAAGGCTATGATAAACACGTCCACGTTATCTGCTTCCCTGGTTTTAAGGTAAATATGAAAAGGTGTTGTATTCAGACCCCTTAACCTTTTGATGAAGTACAAACTTATTCTAAAATATATTTTTTTAAAAATGTTCCTCGTCAATCTACACACAATACCCCATTATGAAAAAGCAAAAACTGTTTTTTAGAAATTTTTTCAAACGTATTAAAAATAAAAAATAGAACATTTACATAAGTATGTTGACCAAGTATTCAGACCCTTTACTCAGTATTTTGTTGAAGCACCTTTGTGGGCGATTACAGCCTTAAGACTTCTTGTGAATGACTCTACAAGCTTGGCACATCTGTATTTCTCCCGTTCTTCTCTGCAGATCCTCTCAAGCTCTGTCAGGTCAGATGGGGAGCGTTGCTGCACAGCAATTTTCAGACCTCTCCAGAGATGTTCGATTGGGTTCAAGTCCGGGCTCTGGCTGGGCCACTCAAGGGCATTCCGAGACTTGTCACGAAGCCACTCCTGCGTTGTCTTGGCTGTGTTCTTAGGGTCGTTGTCCTGTTGGAAAGGGAACCTTCGCCCCGGTCTGAGGTCCTGAGCGCTCTGGAGCAGGTTTTCATCAAGGATCTCTCTGTACTTTGCTCCATTCATCTTTCCCTCGACCCTCACTAGTTTCCCAGTCCCTGCCGCTGAAAAACATCCCCACAGCATGATACTCCCACCACCATGCCTCACCGTAGGGAGGGTGCAAGATGTGACACTTGGCCAAAGAGTTCAATCTTGGTTTCATCAGACCAGATACATTTTTTCTCATGGTCTGAGAGTCTTTCGATGCCTTTTGGCAAACTCCAAGCGGGCTGTCATCCCTTTTACTGAAGAGCGACTTCTGTCTTGCCAAATTTCTAAAAACCTGTTTTTGCTTTGTCATTATGGGGTATTGTGCTTCTACATCTGCATTACTTGCTGTTTGGGGTTTTAGGCCGGGTTTCTGTACAGCACTTTGTGACATTGGCTGATTTAAAAAAGGGCTATATAAATACATTTGATTGATTGTGTGGAGATTGATGAGGAAAAAGTATAATTTTATGAATTTTAGATTAAGGCTGTTATGTAACAAAATGTAGAAAAGGTCTCTGAATACTTTCAAAATGCACTGTATAGCAAATAGGGGTGGCAATACAGTCTGCTACCTTTCTCCATAGTTTCCCATCCGGGTTGTCTATACCTGGTGGTAATACAGTCTGCTACCATTCTCCATAGTTTCCCATCCAGGTTGTCTATACCTGGTGGCTCATCATTATTGATAGATAGCAATAGTTTTACAGTGCCTTGCAAAAGTATTTACCCCCTTGGCGTTTTTCCTATTTTGTTGCATAACATACCTGTATTTTAAATGTTTTTTTAAAATAGGATTTTATGTAATGGACAAACACAAAATAGTCCAATTTGGTCAAGTGAAATGAAAAAAAAGTACTTGTTTCAAGAAATGCAACAACAAAAAAAACACAGAAAAGTGGCGCATATAACGAATGGTAGTGGTGGTTTATTCATTCACCTGCGAATTCTCAGAAGGCAGCCTGACCTCAGCCCCCTTTTTCTCAGTCTTTTCTTCACGTAAAGGATGGGGATTTGGGCCGTTCCCGAGTCAGCAGTATATCCTTCACGTCAGACTAGTTAAAGAAAGACTCTTTGTTCCATTAGAGGTGAGTAATCGCTGTTCTGATGTCCAGCAGTTATTTTCGGTCATAAGAGATGGTAGCATCAACATTATGTACAAAAAAAATCAGGTCCTCCCTCGACTGGGATCGATTAACTTCACTCTTTTCAGCTTAGCACCTGATGTATAAATGTGAAGCATCTGGTTGTATTTTCCACTCACTACCAAATTTGGTTATGAGAGGAAGCCCTGTGCGAGAAGTAGCCAGATGGATTCTGGCTGAAATCCTGCAAATTTTCTCATCGATTAAACGTTTGATCTCAATTCAGTTTTCTGTTTCCATAAGTAGAATCTCTAACAAACAGAGTGGACTACGTTTTGTAGCCTTTACCTTTTGCCAAAGTTTCAAAAGATTACGTTGGTTAGAAGGAGTGCAAGGGAGAATTGAGTTATTGCACTTCACACAGTAGGACATATGAAAATAAATACTTAGAACGCGCCAATAGGATCTCTCTAGCTCCTGCTTGGCTCTGCCCACCTCTCTTGTTCTGCCCACTATCATTAATTTGCTCCCATTGGAAACGATAGGCTCTGGTCTATCTTGGGTAAATTATACAAATATTTTGCCACACAGTCAGTGAAGAGCAAGAGGATGCAACATCCAGGATCTCTACAACAGGCGGTGTCAGAGGAAGGCCCTAAAAATTGTCAAAGACCCCAGCCACCCCAGTCATAGACTGTTCTCTCTACTACCGCATGGCAAGCGGTACCGGAGTGCCAAGTCTACGACAAAAAGGCTTCTCAACAGTTTTTACCCCCAAGCCATAATACTCCTGAATAGGTAATCAAATGGCTACCTGGACTATTTGCATTGTCCCGCCCCCCCAACCCCTCTTTTACGCTGCTGCTACTCTCTGTTTATCATATATGTGTAGTCACTTTAACTATACATTCATGTACATACTACCTCAATCAGCCCGACTAACCGGTGCCTGTATGTAGCCTCACTACTGTTATAGCCTCGCTACTGTTATTTTTCACTGTCTTTTTACTGTTGTTTTTATTTCTTGTCTTACCTATTGTTCAACAAATACTTTTTTTGCACTGTTGGTTAGAGCCTGTAAGGAAGCATTTCACTGTAAGGTCTACACCTGTTGTATTCGGCGCACGTGACAAATAAACTTTGATTTGATTTGAAGAGGTGTGCTGTTTGGGGTATTAGGCTGGTTTTCTGTATTACACATTTTTCTGTATAGCACTTTGTGTCATCGGCTGTTGTAAAAAGGGCTTTATAAATACATTTGATTGATTGATTGATTGATTGAGGTGTGGCTAATGTTAGCCAGCATAAGCTAGCTACCGAGCTAGCATAGAACTCGGTAGAACAGAGTACATCAATTTGACATTGCAAAATTGTGCATTGTGGGTAGTTTAGAAGATATCCGGAAATAAGTTAATAAATATGTAATAACGCAAAAACATAACGGTTTGTACTTATAAGAAACCAGATCGTGACTACAACTCAGTTACTAAGTCTTTAACCACACTGTGTTGTTACATTGGTGGGTAAAAACTCACTTTTCCTACCAATTAAGTTTTTGTCTGAAAATAAAATATACATTTTACTCAACTGCGTTACCCACTCCAGTCAGCAGATGGCGTTCTGGGAATTTAAGGCGATGCTGTTGGTGTGACGTATAATGTAGTGGACGGAACTCTTCTTTCAACAGCAACAACAGTTAGTCAGCCACCTCCGTAGCTTGCTAGACAAAATAGCCGAACCAAAACTCTTTAGATGCGTTCATGTAGCCATTGTGTTTTAACCCCACTTCGGTCGTCTAGTTAGTTATCAGATTTAATTTCATATTTACGGTGTTGTTGATATTAGTCAGGTAGCGGGCTGGTTAAATTAGCATTAGCCTAGCTAGCTAACATCTCCGACCATGAGTTCACTAAACTACTCTCCTCCTGCTAAAAAAGAAGAGGTCAGCTGGACGGAGAAAGAGGAGGGGTTTGTTACAATACAACAACAAGTAGAAGGTGAGGCTGTTACCGTGAAAGAAGAAGAGAAAGAAGAGGAAGACACGTTCAGAGTGAAAGAGGAGGAGGATGTTACAGTTAAAGAAGAGGAGCAAGAGAAAGAGGAGGATGCAGTTTTTGGAGTGAAAGAGGAGAAGATGACTGTCACATCGAAAGAAGAGGAGGAAACTGGATATCTGGGCCCGGTTTCCCAAAGGCAACTTAAGGCGTCCAATGGTTCTAATGATGAACTTAGCCGTAAGATGGTTTTGAGAAACCGTTCCCTGATTAACACAAGTAAGTACTGTCTTAAAAACAGAGGTTGATAGGATGTTGTTAAAATCAAATCAAAGTGTATTTGTCACGTGCGCCTAATACAACAGGTGTAGACCTTACAGTGAAATGCTTACTTACAGGCTCTAACCAACAGTGCAATTTCTAATTTTAAAAAGGTATTAGGTGAACAATAGATAAAGGAATAAAAACAACAGTGAAAAATAACAGTATTGAGGCTATATACAGGCACCAGTTAGTCAGGCTGATTAGGTAGTATGTAGATATGGTTAAAATGACTATGCATATATGACGAACAGAGAGTAGCAGCAGCCTAAAAGAGTGGTTGGGGGGGGGGGGGCAACGCAAATAGTCCGGGTAGTCATTTGATTACCTGTTCAGGAGTCTTATGGCTTGGGGGTAAAACTGTTGAGAAGCCTTTTGGTCCTAGACTTGGCACTCCAGTACCGCTTGCCATGCAGTCGTAGAGAGAACAGTCTATGACTGGGGTGGCTGGGGTCTTCGACAATTTTTGGGCCTTCCTCTGGTGTAGAGGTCCTGGATTACAGGCAGTTTAGCCCCAGGGATGTACTGGGCCGTACGCAGTACCCTCTGTAGCGCCTTGCAGTCGGAAGCCGAGCAGTTGCCGTACCAGGCAGTGATGCAACCAGTCAGGATGCTCTCAATGTTGCAGCTGTAGAACCTTTTGAGTATCTCAGGACCCAAATCTTTTCAGTCTCCTGAGAGGGAATAGGTTTTGTCGTGTCCTCTTCACGACTGTCCTGGAAGTCCAGGATCCAGTTGCAGAGGGAGGTGTTTAGTCCCAGGTTCCTTAGCTTAGTGATGAGGTTTGAGGGCACTATGGTGTTGAACGCTGAGCTGTAGTCAATGAACAGCTTTCTCACATAGGTGAGAGGTGGGAAAGGGCAGTGTGGAGTGCAATAGAGATTGCATCATCTGTGGATCTGTTTGGGCGGTATGCAAATTGGAGTGGGTCTAGGGATTCTGGGATAATGGTGTTGATGTGAGCCATAACCAGCCTTTCAAAGCACTTCATGGCTACGGATGTGAGTGCTACGGGTCTGTAGTCATTTAGGCAGGTTGCCTTAGTGTTCTTGGGCACAGGGACTATGGTGGTCTGCTTGAAGCATGTTGGTATTACAGACTCAATCAGGGACATGTTGAAAATGTCAGTGAAGACACCTGCCAGTCAGCACAAGCCCGGACCAAGGCATCAGCAAGGCATCAGCAAGATTTATGTAGTCCAACAGTCTCAAATATATACGTATGTACGTACGGTCACTGTGGCGACGATGTCATCCATGCCCTTATTAATGAAGCCGTTGACTGATGTGGTAAACGCCTCAATGCCACCGGATGAATCCCTGAACATATTCCAGTCTGTTTTAGTGAAACAGTCCTGTAGCTGAGCATCCGCTTCATCGGACCACTTCCTTATTGAGCTGGTACTTCCTGTTTCAGGTTTTGCTTGTAGCAGGAATCAGGAGGATAGAGGAATGTTGATATTTACCAGATGGAGGGTGAGGGAGAGCTTTGTATGTGTCTCTGTGTGTGGACTAAAAGTGATCTAGTTTTCCCCTCTAGTCCCCCCTGATCTTACCAGATTCTGCTGTTCTGATCTAGTTTTTCCCTCTAGTCCCCCCTGATCTTACCAGATTCTGCTGTTCTGATCTAGTTTTTCCCTCTAGTCCCCCCTGATCTTACCAGACTCTGCTGTTCTGATCTAGTTTTTCCCTCTAGTCCCCCCTGATCTTACCAGATTCTGCTGTTCTGATCTAGTTTTTCCCTCTAGTCCCCCCTGATCTTACCAGATTCTGCTGTTCTGATCTAGTTTTTCCCTCTAGTCCCCCCTGATCTTACCAGACTCTGCTGTTCTGATCTAGTTTTCCCCTCTAGTCCCCCCTGATCTTACCAGATTCTGCTGTTCTGATCTAGTTTTTCCCTCTAGTCCCCCCTGATCTTACCAGATTCTGCTGTTCTGATCTAGTTTTTCCCTCTAGTCCCCCCTGATCTTACCAGACTCTGCTGTTCTGATCTAGTTTTTCCCTCTAGTCCCCCCTGATCTTACCAGACTCTGCTGTTCTGATCTAGTTTTTCCCTCTAGTCCCCCTGATCTTACCAGACTCTGCTGTTCTGATCTAGTTTTTCCCTCTAGTCCCCCCTGATCTTACCAGACTCTGCTGTTCTGATCTAGTTTTTCCCTCTAGTCCCCCCTGATCTTACCAGATTCTGCTGTTCTGATCTAGTTTTTTCCCTCTAGTCCCCCCTGATCTTACCAGATTCTGCTGCTCTGATCTAGTTTTTCCCTCTAGTCCCCCCTGATCTTACCAGATTCTGCTGTTCTGATCTAGTTTTTCCCTCTTGTCCCCCCTGATCTTACCAGACTCTGCTGTTCTGATCTAGTTTTTCCCTCTAGTCCCCCCTGATCTTACCAGATTCTGCTGTTCTGATCTAGTTTTTCCCTCTAGTCCCCCCTGATCTTACCAGACTCTGCTGTTCTGATCTAGTTTTTCCCTCTAGTCCCCCCTGATCTTACCAGACTCTGCTGTTCTGATCTAGTTTTTCCCTCTAGTCCCCCCTGATCTTACCAGACTCTGCTGTTCTGATCTAGTTTTTCCCTCTAGTCCCCCCTGATCTTACCAGACTCTGCTGTTCTGATCTAGTTTTTCCCTCTAGTCCCCCCTGATCTTACCAGATTCTGCTGTTCTGATCTAGTTTTTCCCTCTAGTCCCCCCTGATCTTACCAGATTCTGCTGCTCTGATCTAGTTTTTCCCTCTAGTCCCCCCTGATCTTACCAGATTCTGCTGTTCTGATCTAGTTTTTCCCTCTTGTCCCCCCTGATCTTACCAGACTCTGCTGTTCTGATCTAGTTTTTTCCCTCTAGTTCCCCCTGATCTTACCAGACTGTTGTTCTGTCCTGTTGATATATAGAAAAACCAGCTAGACGTATATTATCCTTGTTCAGCCATTACTCTGAGAAGCAGCTATATTATATTAGTATATTACAGTTCTTAATGTTTATTTGTAATTTTTATTTAACCTTTAATTTAACTAGGTAAGTCAGTTAAGAACAAATTCCTATTTTACAATGACGGCCTACCATGGCCAGACCCTCCCTAACAACACTGGGCCAATTGTGCGCCACCTTATGGGACTCCCGATCACAGCCGGTTGTGATACAGCCCGGGATCGAACCAGGGTCTGTAGTGATGCCTCTAGCACTGAGATGCAGTGCCTTAGACTGCTGAGCCACTCGGGAACCCCACTCGGGAGTCCCGTTGATAGGAGAGACCTTGTCCAGTTTATTCTCCAGTGATTGCACAATCGCCAATAGAACTGAGTGTAGAGGTGATTTATTCACTCTAGTCTCATCAGGGTGCCCCCTGCGCCAGCCTCTATAGAACCTTCTTCGAGAGTCGGGGATTTGGGCCTGATCCCGGACAGTCAATATGTCTTTCTCCTCTGACTCATGACTCATTGAAGTAGAATTTGTTGTCCAAATCAAGGTTAGTGAAAATTGTTCTGATGTCTAGAAGCTCTTTTTGGTCATAGGAAGCGATGGTGGAAACATTATGTAAAAAAAAAAAGTTGTGATCAGCTTCAAAAAATCATAATAATTGCACAATTGATCAGGAGCCCATAAAACGTCTGCTTTCCAATGCAGCGCCATTCTAGATAGCATTCTAAATAACATTCTAGATAACATTCTAGATAACATTCTAAATAACATTAGCATGAATTAGCCTACGTGAACAAGAAGCACAACATATTTTCAGAGGTGTGCGATAATTAACTTCCCTGTAATATAGTAAAGCTTTGAAATCGTGACATTACGTACTTTCAAGGAAAATAGGTCGATTTTCTCAACTGGTTTTTAGAAGGGATTTTGTGACTATCTTAGCAACTCTTTGACGCAGCATGACAACGTGAACTCGATGGGTTGACAGTCTGTTGGACAGGTGTTAGATGTTTGGAAAGTTTTGAAACTTTCGGGAAAAGTTTTTCCTTTAAAACATTTTTGCTTACTAGCCTGTTTAATTTGTATCCCATAACGCGGTTAGCCTAAGTCCTGTGCTTGTGGATATTTAAATCCCTGCTGTTTGTTGCGGTTTCCATCGGCTTTACGAGCTGTGCTGGCTGGAATAATGTGGTGTACCAGCATTAGCCTACGTTGCCTCCATCATGCCGCCCAAAGTTAAAGGTTGGAGTAATGGAGAGAACAGTGTTTAACTATGACAGGTACGTGATCTTTTACATCAACAAAAATATGTCCACAAGCAATCCTTACAGCAACAGGAAAATAGCTTCAACAGCCTTGTCCAAATACTGGTGGATTCAACTAACAACAGAAGGGACGATCTGACCAGAGAGGTCCAAGACCTTAAGAACAGTTTACAGTTCTCCCAGGGAGAGGTTCATGTCCTGAAAGAGACTTGCAGCAAGATGGCAACAAACTGTAAGTCCCTGTGAGATGACGTCATCACTGTCTGTGAATTATTATTACAGATGACTGGGGAAACAGACTATCTAGAGCACGTGTCAAACACAAGGACCACCGGCCCAATCTGGCCCGTGACACGTCTATCTGGCCCATGCACTTATTTGGGTTGGCAATTCAGTTTGGCCCGCTTCCATACTGCCCGGGATGGACTGCACTACAAGTCCCAGAAAGCACTGCCAACGTGCTGCACGCCTAACGTCAGTGAATTGCCACAGACACACCCCTCTTCCCAGATCCACACACGAACCAGCCAGTGTGCTGTATCATATAACTAATGGTATCTACCAGACTGAAAGTTTAAACATGTTGTAGCTTAACAAAAACAAAACTATTTTTTTCTACGTGAGAAGACAGATTCTCGGGACAAACACCGCTGGTCTGACAAACACCGCTGGTCTGACAAACACCGCTGTAGCTCTGCTACCTTTCGCCGCTGATGCGGAAGGCTGATATTGAGATGCAGCCTATATACAGATATCTGAAGATTAAACAGACAGATTCTTATGGTGATTTTAGTATTATGCTAATTAGATTTCAGTGGGGGTGCAGACATCAACTCTAGAGGGTTAACCTGTCTCCTCCCCTTCATCTACACTGATTGGACTGGATTTAACAAGTTACATCAATAAGGATCATATCTTTCACCTGGTCAGTCTGTCATGGAAAGAGCAGGTGTTAATAATGTTTTGTACACTCAGTGTATAAAGTCTTCTGTCCCTGTAAGTTCACATGTGGAACTGCATGAAATGTGTTTTAGTTTCCAGTCATTTAGAAATGTGATCCCAATGTCCCACATTGTCCTCTTTATTAATAGAAAGACTCGTATACAGTATAGTATTAGTTTAAAACTAAAATGGACCAATCCTGGATCGCCCCCTGTATTATCAGCCACTGAAATAGGAGAGTCTTTGTCCTCTCTCTGTTTGTCTACTCAACCCAGAGTGAAACCAAAACACTCCATGTAGCCCATGTTAACCTGATGACTCAGAGTCACGTCATAAACAAGTAGAATGACCACCGTGGGGGAAAACAACTGATGTTCACCATCTGGGACCATTCAACAGTCTAGATTTACCAGGTTATTACTGAATAAACTGTTCACCATCTGGGACCATTCAACAGTCTAGATTTACCAGGTTATTACTAAATAAACTGTTCACCATCTGGGACCATTCAACAGCCTAGATTTACCAGGTTATCACTTCTAAATAAACTATTCACCATCTGGGACCATTCAACAGTCTAGATTTACCAGGTCATTACAGCTAAATAAACTGTTCACCATCTGGGACCATTCAACAGTCTAGATTTACCAGGTTATTACTAAATAAACTGTTCACCATCTGGGACCATTCAACAGTCTAGATTTACCAGGTTATTACTAAATAAACTGTTCACCATCTGGGACCATTCAACAGCCTAGATTTACCAGGTTATTACTAAATAATCTGTTCACCATCTGGGACCATTCAACAGTCTAGATTTACCAGGTTATTACTAAATAAACTGTTCACCATCTGGGACCATTCAACAGTCTAGATTTACCAGGTTATTACTAAATAAACTGTTCACCATCTGGGACCATTCAACAGTCTAGATTTACCAGGTTATTACTAAATAAACTGTTCACCATCTGGGACCATTCAACAGTCTAGATTTACCAGGTTATTACTAAATAAACTGTTCACCATCTGGGACCATTCAACAGTCTAGATTTACCAGGTTATTACTAAATAAACTGTTCACCATCTGGGACCATTCAACAGTTGTAACGCCCTGGCCATAGAGAGGGGTTTTTTGTTCTTTATTTTGGTTAGGCCAGGGTGTTACATTGGGTGGGCGTTCTATGTTCCTTTTTCTATGTTTTGGTATTTCTTTGTTTTGGGCCGTGTGTGTGGCTCCCAATCAGGCACAGCTGAAGCTCGTTGCTGCTGATTGGGAGTCACACATAAGGAGCATGTTTTTCCTTTGGGTTTTGTGGGTAATTGTTTCTGTTTGAGTATTTTCCTAACAGGACTGTTTGCTGTCGTTTTGGTCATTTTGTAGTGTTCTCTTGTTTATTTGAATTAAAATTCTAATGATGAGCACATCCTCTGCTGCACCTTGGTTCCCTCTTACAGACAGCCGTGACAGAATTACCCACCAACAACGGACCAAGCAGCAGAGGAAGGAGCAGCACAAGGAGAGGCACCAGGAGAAAAGCTATCTGGAGTCATGGACTTGGGAGGAAATCCTGGATGGGAAAGGACCATGGGCTCAAGCTGGGGAGTATCGCCGCCCGCAGTGGGAGATCGAGGCGGCGAGAGCTGAGAGGCGCTGGTACGAGGCGAGGGAGCTCAACGGACACGGGAGGCAGCCCCACAATTTTTTTGGGGGGGGGCACACGGGGAGATTGGCAGAGTCAGGTGGTAGACCTAAGCCAACTCCCCGTGCTTACCGGAAGCAGCGTGGTACTGGTAGGACACCGTGTTATGCTGTGGAGCGCACGGTGTCCCCAGTGCGCGTTCAAAGCCCGGTGCGCTACATACCAGCCCCCCGCAAGTGCCATGCGAGTGCAGGCATCGAGCCAGGGCGGATGGTGCCAGCTCAGCGCGTCTGGTCTCCAGTGCGCCTCCTCGGTCCAGGTTATCCTGCGCCGGCGTTGCGCACTGTGTCTCCAGAGCGCTGGGAGGGTCCAGTTCGCCCAATGCCTGCTCTCCGCCTGTGCCGGGCCAAAGTGGGCTTTCAGCCTGGAGTGTGGGTAAAGAGTGTCCGTACCAGAACTCCAGTGCTCCCCCACAGCCCGGTTTATCCTGTGCCTCCTCCTCGGACTAGGCCTCCAGTGGGTCTCCCCATCCTGGTCCATCCTGTGCCACCTCCCAGGACCAGGCCTCCAGTGGGTCTCCCCATCCTGGTCCGTCCTGTGCCACCTCCCAGGACTAGGCCTCCAGTGGGTCTCCCCATCCTGGTCCGTCCTGTGCCACCTCCCAGGACTAGGCCTCCAGTGGGTCTCAACTGTCCTGAACTGCCAGAGTGGCCAGGGACGCCCGCCAGCCCGGTGAGTCCTGTGCCTACGCCTAGGGCCAGGCCTCTGTCATGTCTCCCCAGCCTGGTGAATCCTGGGTCAGTGCCGTCGGAGCAGCCAGGGTCGCCCGCCAGCCGGGCGCAACCATCGCCACCCACCAGCCGGGCGCAGCCAGGGTCGCCCGCCAGCCGGGCGCAGCCAGGGTCGCCCGCCAGCCGGGCGCAGCCAGGGTCGCCCGCCAGCCGGGCGCAACAAGGGCCGCCCGCCAGCCGGGCGCAACCATCGCCGCCCGCCAGCCGGGCGCAACCATCGCCGCCCGCCAGCCGGGCGCAACCATCGCCGGCCGCCAGCCGGGCGCAACCATCGCCGCCCGCCAGCCGGGCGCAGTCAGCGTCGCCCACCAGACCTTCGGCGCGGCCAGGTGCGCCACCTAAGAGGGCGACGTCAAGGGTAGAGCAGAGGCCACGTCCCGCACCTGAGCCGCCGCCGTAAGAAGGCCCACCCGGACCCTCCCCTTCAGAGTCAGGTTTTGCGGCCGGAGTCCGCACCTTTGGGGGGGGGTACTGTAACGCCCTGGCCATAGAGAGGGGTTTTTTGTTCTTTATTTTGGTTAGGCCAGGGTGTTACATTGGGTGGGCGTTCTATGTTCCTTTTTCTATGTTTTGGTATTTCTTTGTTTTGGGCCGTGTGTGTGGCTCCCAATCAGGCACAGCTGAAGCTCGTTGCTGCTGATTGGGAGTCACACATAAGGAGCATGTTTTTCCTTTGGGTTTTGTGGGTAATTGTTTCTGTTTGAGTATTTTCCTAACAGGACTGTTTGCTGTCGTTTTGGTCATTTTGTAGTGTTCTCTTGTTTATTTGAATTAAAATTCTAATGATGAGCACATCCTCTGCTGCACCTTGGTTCCCTCTTACAGACAGCCGTGACAACAGTTTAGATTTACCAGGTTATTACTAAATAAACTGTTCACCATCTGGGACCATTCAACAGTCTAGATTTACCAGGTTATTACTAAATAAACTGTTCACCATCTGGGACCATTCAACAGTCTAGATTTACCAGGTTATTACTAAATAAACTGTTCACCATCTGGGACCCTTCAACAGTCTAGATTTACCAGGTTATTACTAAATAAACTGTTCACCATCTGGGACCATTCAACAGTCTAGATTTACCAGGTTATTACTAAATAAACTGTTCACCATCTGGGACCATTCAACACTCTAGATTTACCAGGTTATTACTAAATAAACTGTTCACCATCTGGGACCATTCAACACTAGATTTACCAGGTTATTACTTTGTTGGGTTCTCATAGGCTTACAATTGTTGTTTTGATTGTTGCTTGAACAGTCGCTAAGATAATATTTGCAAAATACCTGTTTTGGATGCAGCCGTTTTGATTTGTTGTTAGCCTGAATGCTTAAGCTCATTGACAGCAAAGCAACCAGAGAATTTTACTGGTTGAAGTGTTTTTTTTTAAGTATAAAGCAGTTGAATTGGGAGGATGACAAAAACATTATATTAAGCAGGACATTCAAACAAGCCTTACAATTTGAATCCAAAAGTAGTGTGAAATGCACTCATAAGCAACCTGTGAATGGAGGCTATTTTTGCTGTCAGCCTATGAGAACTCCCCTGAGTTTTCCCCCACGGTGGTGAATTAGTGAATAGACACATAGCTTAATGTGAGTTTCCTTGAGGAGCACTCCTGATCTTGCGTTGTAATATTCAGAATACATTGCGAAAAACTAAAATCTAAATTCACAATTTTTGCTCCATGCAGATATACTACATCAATAACTAGCTGTTTCCTCATTAGCAGGGAGCAGTTTCTGCAACCAATATATTGAAAGGGCCCTATATTGGTCAGCAAATGTGGTCTGCAACTGTAATAGCCTAGAATCAGAATCATCCACTTTACTACTAAAGTTTAAAAAAATAAAATAAGACTAAACATGTCTATTGTTGCTTACTTGACTGGTCTTATTAAGACAATTGTCAAATAAGTTTGTACACAACATCATGGGCATCACCTTTTAGCTAAAATAAACAGTGGATTTCTGCTATTGTGGGCCTTTAACCATCTGTCTGACTTTGTTGTTCACACAGGAGAGAGACTTGACTATCGTGGATCCTCTGGAGAGCCTCAACAACATCATGAAGCTGACGAGGCAGAGAAGAGTCTCTCCACATCAGAACATCTCAAGAAACAGCAGTGGAAACCCACAGGAAAGAAATCTCACTGCTGCTCTGACTGTGGGAAGAGATTCACCTCTTCAACAGACCTCAAAAGACATCAGAGAATCCATACAGGAGAGAAACCTTATAGCTGTGATCAATGTGGAAAGAGTTTTACACATTCAAGTAATCTGAAAGCACACCAGAGAACACACTCAGGAAAGAAGCCTTATAGTTGTGATCAATGTGGGAAGAGTTTTATTACATCTAGCTGTCTGACTATACACCAGAGAATACACACAGGAGAGAAATCTTATAGCTGTGGTCAGTGTGGGAAGAGTTTTGTTACATCTAGCAGTCTGACTATACACCAGAGAACACACACAGGAGAGAAATATTATAGCTGTGATGAATGTGGGAATAGTTTTGTTTCATCTAGCAGTCTGATACTACACCAGAGAACACACACAGGAGAGAAACCTTATATCTGTAATGAATGTGGGAAGAGTTTTGCTCAATCTAGCAACCTGATAGCACACCTGAGAATTCACACCGGAGAGAAACCCTATAGTTGTAATCAGTGTGGGAAGAGTTTTGTTACATCTAGCCATCTGACTCGACACTTGAGAATACACACGAGCGAAGCCTCATAGCTGTGGTTAATGTGGGAACGGTTTTGTTACATCTAGCAGTCTGACTATACACCATAGAACACACACAGGAGAGAAATCTTTTCCCTGCTCTGACTGTGGAAAGAGTTATGTTTCGTCAGGATGTTTAGAATCACACCAGAGAACTCATATTTGTGATCAATGTGACGAGATACTCTGATAAAAGATCTCTGATTAAACATCAGAAAATACATGATGGAGTTGTTTCATGATATCAATGAAATAATGTCACAATGTACAATGTTTAAACATTGTAGTAGGAGTATTTTAATTAATAATGTCACAATGTAGAACCTTAAACGTTTGCCCCTGTTCTATTGATTTCAGTGTCATATGGATATTAGCATCAGGGGAAAAATCCAGGCTCTGAATTGAAAGAGTACAATTTAACAACAAAATAAATATTGTTAAACTTACCGCGTTGGTGACCCAAATGAATCAAAATGCAACACTTCAAATGTAGCTAGCTGTTTTCTACAAATTGTCCTCTAACCAGTGATGAACACATTATTCCCAGATTACGTGTGGTTTTTGAGCTGTTAGTTTTAACAGGAAGTGCAACCTCATCTCCCCCCTCTCGTGCAATTGATTTCAATGTGATATCGATGAGTGATGACAAATAAGTGTTTGGTTTCTCTTCGTTTTGGGGACCCTTACATTTAAATGCATCACTCCAAAATGTAGCTGACTGTTTTCTGCAGGTTGTCCTCTAATCAGTGAGGTAAAATATATCTCCCATTTCCATGTGTTTGTTTTAGTTGTTAGTTTCAACAGCACGTACAACCTGATTTCCCCCCCTAATCGATATCAGTGATTTATTGCTACTTGTCAAAACAACATGTTTTTGGTCCTTGTGCAATGTATAAGGTGCTAGTTTAAAGAAATATAAGTAATATGATTACTATTGTGTTAGTGTTGATAGTACATTTTATGTTTAGGTTTTCAATATATCAAACTGTTTCTGCATATTGGTTATTGGTTTGGCCTCGTTAAAACTGGCACCAAGCAAAATGTTGTTGAAAGGAAAACTATGTCCAATCTACGTTCGGTTTTGGTTGAAAGTCCAAAAGACGTATTTTTCACGTCTTTGTTTAAACAACTTGAAAACAACTTAGTTTCAACGTACTTGCAACATGGAGGCAGTATTAAAAAAAAATGGTCTATGAACAGTTTTATTAACAATCATACATCATTCCAGTTTTTACACACAGTTGTTATTGACAACATTCAAGTGCTAATTGTCTTTATTCCACTACTGAAGAAGCATGACTCAAATCACCTCATATTTCAAACATTCAGCCTGACAAAAGATACATGTTTTATTATTCCATGCCTCACCATTAAGTTAATTATTGCCAATACATATTAACAAAGGGGTGTACATTCAGTTTTTATATTTTACATCCAATTCTTACTATTTTAATCGATGGCATTTCCTTAGAATGCGCATTAATCTTTCAGTTTTATTGTTATTGTTTAGTATTTTGGAAAATGCATATAATTTTATTAATTGTTTTTCATTCGTTTTTTCTTGTAAAGCGCATTCCGTTGCATCCATGTCTGAAATGTTCTATAAATAAAGCTTGATTTGATTTGAACATATTGTAAAACAATGAACCCAATGACTGACCAATCAACAGACTCTTGCAAAACCAATGAACAAGTCTGTGCAAAAGCAACACATCTTGGTCCATATTAGTATGAAAAACAAAATAATTTCAATATATCGTCCACTGTCAAAATTGTGCTTGTGTGGTATGTAAGTTTAGTATCTCTTTTCAACAAATCAAGTACATTTTTTAAATCAACAATATGTGAAAGGATTCAACTACTGAAAACAAACAAACAAATGGATCAACCAGATCAATCCCACTTTTCCAGCCTGCTGAAGGCGTGGTGGAGTGGTAAACACCACCCCCGACTCTACCAGGGGCTTGAGGTGATCTCCCACAGCTCTGCTTATGTCATGTTCTGTGGCCTTATTGTTCCATTTCTTGACTGATATTTAGGGATATTATACTGAAAAATATATAAACATGTTTCATATAACATATAATAATAAAAGATCCCAGAAATGTTCCATATGTAAAAAAAATACTTCTTTCTCTCTAATTTTGTGCACACATTCGTTTACATCCCTGTTAGTGAGCATTTCTCCTTTGCCAAGATAATCCATCCACCTGACAGGTGTGGCATACCAAGAAGCTGATTAAACAGCAGGATTATTACACACTTTTTTGGTTACTACATTATTCCATATGTGTTATTTCATAGTTTTGATGTCTTCACTATTATTCTACAATGTAGAAAATAGTAAAAAAAAAAAAATAACAAAAACCCTGGAATGAGTAGGTGTGTCCAAACTTTTGACTGGTACTGTATATCTATGTATTGGTACATGTAGGAACAGTATAGACCTAGTCTGTTCATTATATACATCTACATGATGCCGTGTAGGAGCAGTATAGACCTAGTCTGTTCATTATATACATCTACATGATGTATTGTTACACCATGTAGGAGCAGTATAGAGCTAGTCTGTTCATTATATACATCTACATGATGTATTGTTACACCATGTAGGAGCAGTATAGACCTAGTATGTTCATTATATACATCTACATGATGCCGTGTAGGAGCAGTATAGACCTAGTCTGTTCATTATATACATCTACATGATGTATTGTTACACCACGTAGGAGCAGTATAGACCTAGTCTGTTCATTATATACATCTACATGATGTACTGTTACACCACATAGGAGCAGTATGGACCTAGTCTGTTCATTATATACATCTACATGATGTATTGTTACACCATGTAGGAGCAGTATAGACCTAGTATGTTCATTATATACATCTACATGATGTATTTTTACACCATGTAGGATCAGTATAGACCTAGTCTGTTCATCATATACATCTACATGATGCCGTGTAGGAGCAGTATAGACCTAGTCTGTTCATTATATACATCTACATGATGTATTGTTACACCATGTAGGCAGTATAGACCTAGTCTGTTCATTATATACACCTACATTATGTATTGTTACACCATGTAGGAGCAGTATAGACCTAGTATGTTCATTATATACATCTACATGATGTATTGTTACACCATGTAGGAGCAGTATAGACCTAGTCTGTTCATTATATACATCTACATGATGTATTGTTACACCATGTAGGCAGTATAGACCTAGTCTGTTCATTATATACAGTGGTAAGAAAAAGTATGTGAACCCTTTGGAAATACCTGGATTTCTTAATCTCAGTCACAACAATAGACAAACACAGTCTGCTTAAACTAATAACACACAAACAATTATATGTTTTCTTGTCTTTATTGAACACACTGTGTAAACATTCACAGTGCATGGTGGGAAAAATATAATATAATAACTGGTTGACCCTCCTTTGGCAGCAATAACATCAACCAAATGTTTTCTGTAGTTGCGGACCAGACCTGCACAACGGTCAGGAGGAATTTTGGACCATTGCTCTTTACAAAACTGTTTCAGTTCAGCAATATTCTTGGGATGTCTGGTGTGAATTGCTCTCTTGAGGTCAGGCCACAGCATCTCAATCGGGTTGAGGTCAGGACTCTGACTGGGCCACTCCAGAATGCGTATTTTCTTCTGTTGAAGCCCTTCTGTTGATGATTTACTTCTGTATTTTGGGTTGTTGTCCTGTTGCATCACCCAACTTCTGTTGAGCTTCAATTGGCGAACAGATAGCCTAACATTCTCCTTCAAAATGTCTTGATAAACTTGGGAATTCATTTTCCTGTTGATGATAGCAAGCTGTCCAGGTCCTGAGGCAGCAAAGCAGCCCCAGACCATGATGCTCCCTCCACCTTACTTTACAGTTGGGATGAGGTTTTGATGTTGGTGTGCTGTGCCTTTTTTTCTCCACACACAGTGTTGTGGGTTCCTTCCAAACAACTCAACTGTAGTTTCATCTGACCACAGAATATTTTGCCAGAAGCGTTGTGGAACATCTAGGTGCACTTTTGCAAACTTCAGACGTGCAGCAATTGTTTTTTTGGACAGCAGTGGCTTCTTCCGTGGTGTCCTCCCATGAACACCATTCTTGTTAAGTGTTTTACGTGTTGTAGAATCGTCAACAGAGATGATAGGACGTTCCAGAGATTTCTGTAAGTCTTTAGCTGACACTATAGGTTTCTTCTTAACCTCATTGAGCATTTTGCGCTGTGCTCTTGCAGTCATCTTTGCAGGATGGCCACTTCAAGGGAGAGTAGCAACAGTGCTGAACTTTTTCCATTTATAGACAATTTGTCTAATCGTGGACTGATGAACATCAAGGCCTTTAGATACTTTTGTAACCCTTTCCAGCTTTATGCAAGTCAACAATTCTTAATCTTAGGTCTTCTGAGATCTATTTTGTTCGAGGCATGGTTCACATCAGGCAATGCTTCTTGTGAATAGCAAACAAAAACTTTGTGAGTGTTTTTTAAAGGGCAAGGCAGCTCTAACAAACATCTCCAATCTCACCTCATTGATTGGAATTCAGGTTAGCTGACTCCTGACTCCAATTAGCTTTTGGAGTAGCCATTAGCCTAGGGGTTCACATACTTTTTCCAACCTACACTGTGAATGTTTAAATGATGTATTCAATATAGACAAGAAAAATACAATTTGTGTTATTAGTTTAAGCACACTGTGTTTGTCTATTGTTGTGACTTAGATGAAGATCAGATGAAATTTGATGACCAATTTATGCAGAAATACAGGTAATTCTGAAGGGTTCACATACTTTTTCTTGCCACTGTACATCTATGTATTGTCACATGTAGGAGCAGTATAGAGCTAATCTGTTCATTAAATACATCTACATGATGTCTTGTTACACCATGTAGGAGCAGTATAGACCTAGTCTGTTCATTATATACATCTACATGATGTATTGTTACACCATGTAGGAGCAGTATAGACCTAGTATGTTCATTATATACATCTACATTATGTATTGTTACACCATGTAGGCAGTATAGACCTAGTCTGTTCATTATATACATCTACATGATGTATTGTTACACCATGTAGGAGCAGTATAGACCTAGTATGTTCATTATATACATCTACATGATGTATTTTTACACCATGTAGGATCAGTATAGACCTAGTCTGTTCATCATATACATCTACATGATGCCGTGTAGGAGCAGTATAGACCTAGTCTGTTCATTATATACATCTACATGATGTATTGTTACACCATGTAGCAGCAGTATAGACCTAGTCTGTTCATTATATACATCTACATGATGTATTGTTACACCATGTAGGCAGTATAGACCTAGTCTGTTCATTATATACATCTACATGATGTATTGTTACACCATGTAGGAGCAGTATAGACCTAGTATGTTCATTATATACAGTGGTAAGAAAAAGTATGTGAACCCTTTGGAAATACCTGATGTTGGTCTGATGTGTATCAGGAAGTGGAAGTCCAACATGTATGTTGGTCTGATGTGTATCAGGAAGTGAATCCAGAAGCAGCACTGGAAGTATTTGTCCAATTATTCTAATCAATTGTTGCTAAGAAACTAACTGTTAGAGCCCCCTGGATTGATGATGAATTGAACAAATGGTATGATTCAATGTAGGCCGTCATTGCAAATAGTAATTTGTCTTTAATTGACTTGCCTAGTTAAATTAAGGTTAACTAAATAAAATACAAATAAATTATGCAAAAGAGGTGGGAAACAAGTCAGTGCTGCTAGCTAATTGTTTAACATACTGTCAATTTAGAAATGTTGTGGCTGAACTTAACAAAAATAACAATAAATTATATTACCAAACCAAGTTAAATGAAATAAAACACAATGGAAAAATACTTTGGAGTACCTTAAATGGTATCATGGGCAGAAAACCCACTTAATCTCCAGCATTCATTAAAGTTGATGGGTCGTTTATAACAAATCTTTGTGATATTGCCAATCATTTCAATGGCTATTTCACTTCAAAAGTGGAAAAACTCACAAGTGAAATGACAACATTGAACAGTGAACCATAATATTTTTGTGTAAAAGATCAAATAGTGAAAGCGAAGGATTGCTGTTTTGAATTTGGTCAAGTTAGCGTGGGAGAGGTGTACAGTGGCTTGCGAAAGTATTCACCCCCCTTGGCATTTTTCCTATTTTGTTGCCTTACAACCTGGAATTAAAATAGATTTTTGGGGGGGTTTGTATCATTTGATTTACACAACATGCCTACCACTTTGAAGATGCAAAATATTTTTTCTTGTGAAACAAACAAGAAATAAGACAAAGAAACTGAAAACTTGAGCGTGCATAACTGTTCACCCCCCCCAAAGTCAATACTTTGTAGAGCCACCTTTTGCAGCAAGTCTCTTGGGGTATGTCTCTATAAGCTTGGCACATCTAGACACTGGGATTTTTGCCCATTCTTCAAGGCAAAACTGCTCTAGCTCCTTCAAGTTGGATGGATTCCGCTGGTGTACAGCAATCTTTAAGTCATACCACAGATTCTCAATTGGATTGAGGTCTGGGCTTTGACTAGGCCATTCCAAGACATTTAATTGTTTCCCCCTAAACTACTTGAGTGTTGGTTTAGCAGTATGCTTAGGGTCATTGTCCTGCTGGAAGGTGAACCTCTGTCCCAGTCTCAAATCTCTGGAAGACTGAAACAGGTTTCCCTCAAGAATTTCCCTGTATTTAGCACCATCCATCATTCTTTCAATTCTGACCAGTTTCCCAGTCCCTGCCGATGAAAAACATCCCCACAGCATGATGCTGCCACCACCATGCTTCACTGTGGGGATGGTATTCTCGGGGTGATGAGAGGTGTTGTGTTTGTGCCTGACATAGCGTTTTCCTTGATGGCCAAAAAGCTCACTTTTAGTCTCATCTGAACAGAGTACCTTTTTCCATATGTTTGGGGAGTCTCCCACATGTCTTTTGGCGAACACCAAACGTGTTTGCTTATTTTTTTCTTTAAGTAATGGCTTTATTCTGGCCACTCTTCCATAAAGCCCAGCTCTGTGGAGTGTACGGCTTAAAGTGGTCCTATGGACAGATACTCCAATGTTCGCTGTGGAGCTTTGCAGCTCATTCAGGGTTATCTTTGGTCTCTTTGTTGACTCTGATTAATGCCCTCCTTGCCTGGTCTGTGAGTTTTGGTGGGCGGCCCTCTCTTGGCAGGTTTGTTGTGGTGCCATATTCTTTCCATTTTTTAATAATGGATTTAATGGTGCTCCGTGGGATGTTCAACGTTTCGGATATTTGTTTATAACCCGACCCTGATCTGTACTTCTCCAGAACTTTGTCCCTGACCTGTTTGGAGATCTCCTTGGTCTTCATGGTGCCGCTTGTTGGTGGTGCTCTTTGCTTAGTGGTGTTGCAGACTCTGGGGCCTTTCGGAACAGGTGTATATATACTGACATCATATGACAGATCATGTGACACTTAGACTTTATTGAACTAATTATGTGACTTCTGAAGGTAATTGATTGCACCAGATCTTATTTAGGGAATTCATAGAAAACGGGGTTAATACATATGTACGCACCACTTTTCAGTTTTGAATTCTTTTGCATTTTTTGAAATAAGTTTTTTTTTCATTTCACTTCACCAACATGAAATCCAAATAAAAATCTATGTAAATTACAGCTTGTAATGCAACAAAATAGGAAAAACACCAAGGGGATGAATACTTTTGCAAGGCACTGTATACGATCAAGATTATCCTATGAACTGGACATTGAAACCGAATATCTTATGTTTCACAGAGTCGTGGCTGAACGACGACACGGATAATATAGAGCTGGCAGGCTTTTCCATACATGGGTAGGACAGAGAAGTTATGTCTGGTAAGACAAGGGTGGGGGTGTGTGTATATTTGTAAACAACAGCTGGTGCACAAAATCTAATATTAAGGAAGTCTTAAGGTTTTGCTCACCTGAGGTAGAGTATCTCACGATAAGCTGTAGACCACACTATCTACCAAGAGAATTTTCATGTATATTTTTTCGTAGCTGTCTATTTACTAACACAAACCGATGCCGGCACTAAGACCGCACTCAATGAGCTGTGTAAAGTCATAAGCAAACAGGAAAACGCTCATCTAGAGGCGGCGCTCCTAGTGGCCAGGGACTTTAATGCAGGGAAACTTAAATCCATTTGACCTCATTTCTACTATTGTGTTAAATGTACAACCTTTACTCCACAACAGAGACGCGTACAAAGCTCTCCTTCTTCCTCCATTTGGCAAATCTGACCATAATTCTATCCTCATGATTCCTGCTTACAAACAAAAACTAAATCAGGAAGTACCAGTGACCCGGTCAATAAATAAGTGGTCAGATAACACAGATGCTAAGCTACAGGACTGTTTTGCTAGCACAGACTGGAATAAGTTCTGGGATTCTTCTGATGGCATTGAGGAGTACACCACATCAGTCACTGGCTTGATCAATAAGTGCATCGATGACGTCGTCCCCACAGTGACCGTACGTACATACCCCAACCAGAAGCCATGGATTATAGGCAACATCCGCTCTGAGCTAAAGGGTAGAGCTGCTGCTTTCAAGGAGCGGGACTATAACCCGGACAAACCAAACAGGCAAAGCGCAAATACAGGACTAAGACTGAATCGTACTACACTGGCTCCAACACTCAACGGATGTGGCAGGGCTTGCAAACTATTACAGACTACAAAAGGAAGCACAGACGCAAGCTGCACAGTGACACGAGTCTACCGGATGAGCTAAATAACTTCTATGCTCGTTTTGAGGCAATCAACACTGAAGCATGCATGAGAGCATCAGCTGTTCCGGATAACTATGTGATCACGTTCTCCGTAGCTGTTCTCCGTTTAAACAGGTCAACATTCACAAGGCCACAAGGCCAGATGGATTACCAGGACGTGTACTCTGAGCATACGCTGACCAATTGGCATGTGTCTTCACTGACATTTTCAACCCGTCTCTAATACCAACATGTTTCAAGCAGACCACCATAGTTCCTGTGCCCAAGAACAGCAAGGTAACCTGCCTAAACGACAACCGACCCGTAGCACTCACGTCTGTAGCCATGAAGTGCTTTGAAAGGCTGGTCATGGCTCACCATTATGTTGGTTCCGTTTTTCTGTGCTCCGTTTTTATACTTAACAAATAAGGAACACTCAAAATGTGCACTTATAAATCATAACTTTAATCAAAATACAGCTGTAGACAGAAGTCAAAGATCAAACATCACACATACAACAGATATCTCTCCTGAGTTCTGCAAAATAGGAAAAGTCCCAAGTTATTTTATTTAGTCCGAAGTCCAGCCCTAGTGATGTCACTGCATACGTCATTACCTTCTACTCATCAGACCAAGCCCATGCATACACAGCAATACAAACTTGCAAGAGAGATACAATAGTTACAGTGTTTCTAAGGGCTCAGCAGTAAATGTCCACTCCCCAAGTTGATTTATAGAGATATGTCTGACTAGTCTCTTATCTCTTTTACTCCCCTGCAGGGTTCTGTGTTTATCTTTGAAGTGCTTTCTCACAGACCCCATGCAATAACTCACACATCTCTCAGACTGTTTCTTTATAAGAGGCAGAGACTAGAAAAGAACTGTGAAACAATTTTAAACCTTATAATGCATATATATTGTTAATCGGTAGTCTAGGACCCTATAAATGTAGTGGGGGAGGGGTTTTATAACCCTTCCCCTTCTATCAATACAACATATGCATAATCATTTATTATAATACATCAAACATTTGGTGCAGCCCCGATCATGACCCCAATTTGACCCCATCAATTATCCCAGAAACCCTAGACCCACTCCAGTTTGCATACCGCCCCAACAGATCCACAGATGATGTAATCTCTACTGCACTTCACACTGCCCTTTCACACCTGGACAAAAAGAACACCTACATGAGAATGAGATTCATTGACTACAGCTCAGTGTTCAACACCATAGTACCCTCAAAGCTCATCACTTAGCTTAGGACCCTAGGACTAAACACCTCCCTCTGCAACTTGATCCTGGACCTCCTGACAGGCCAACCTCGGGTGTTAAGGGTAGGTAACAATTTGTTTGTTTCAGTTTTCAATTTAACAAAAATGTACTGGATTGGTTGAAAAGAGATACTAAATGTACATACCATTTACATACCATGCAAAATCATGATAGTGGAAGATATACAGAATTTATACTGTTTTTCATACTAAGATCTACTAAGATGGACCAAGATATGTGTTTCTTTTGCAAACATTTGTTCATTCGTTTTGCAAGAGTCTGTTGATTAGTTGGTCATTGTATTATTTTGTTTTGCAATATGTTCAAAACAAATCAAGCTTTATTTATACAGCACATTTCAGACATGGCTTCACAGGAAATAACAAATGGAAAACAATGAAAATAAAAACTAATATTTACTACACAACAATCAAAATAATTTAAAAAACTAAAGAATAACAAAAACTGAAAGATTAATGAGCATTCTAAGGAAATACCATTGATTAAAATAGTAAGAATAGGACGTAATATCCAACCAAAAATATAAGCTTGTTTTACTATATTGTTAGTAAACAATATAATTGTACCAAAAAATTGTCAGTTGGTTGCATAAATAATTATGATTACTAAATGTTACATGAAATGTAAATATGAAATATCAAAACCAAATGTACACCCCTTTGTTAATATGTATTGGCAATAATTCACTTAATGGTGAGGCATGGAATAATAAAACATGTATCTTTTGTCAGGCTGAATGTTTGAAATATGAGGTGATTTGGGTCATGCTTCTTCAGTAGTGGAATAAAGACAATTAGCACTTGAATGTTGCAAAGAAATACTGGAGTGATGTATTGTCAATAAAAATTGTTCGTATACCCATTTTTTATACTGTGTCCAGTTTTATAGGCGGGCAAGAACATTTACTAAAGTTATTTTCAAGTCGTTGAAACAACGACCTGAAAAATACATATTTTCAACTTTTACTTTCAACCAAAACCGAATGTAGATTGGACCTCGGGCATAGTCTTGTCTTTTCAACAACATTTTGCTAGGTGGGATAGCCCAATGTCAAAACAGTTTTAACTTGTCCAAATCAATAACAAATATGCAGAAACGGATTGTGATATATTGAAAAACTAAACATAAAATGTACTATCAACACAAACATCTGCCACAGTAATCATATAACTTGTATTTTTTAAAACAAGCACCTTATAAACTGTACAAGCACCAACAACATTGTTGTTTTGACAACTGGCAATAAATCACTGATATCTATTAGAGGGGGAAATCAGGTTGTACGTGCTGTTGAAACTAACAACTTAAAAACACAAGGAAATAGGAGATATATTTTACCTCACTGGTTAGAGGACAACCTGCAGAAGACAGTCAGCTACATTTTGGAGTGATGCATTTAAATTTAGGGGGCCCCAAACTGAAGAGAAATGAAAGCCATGAAGTGCTTTGAAAGGCTGGTCATGGCTCACATCAACAGCATCCTCCCGGGCACCCTACACCCACTCCAATTCACATACCGCCCCAACAGATCCACAGATGACGCAATCTCAATCGCACTCCACACTGCCCTTTTTCACCTGGACAAAAGGAACAACTATGTGAGAATGCTGTTCATTGACTACAGCTCAGCGTTCAACACCATAGTGCCCACAAAGCTCATCACTAAGCTAAGGACTCTGGGACTAAACACCTCCCTCTGCAACTGGATCCTGGACTTCCTGACGGGCCATCCTCAGGTGATAAGAGTAGGCAACAACACATCTGCCATGCTGATCCTTAACACTGGGGCCCCTCAGGGGTGTGTACTTAGTCCCCTCCTGTATTTCCTGTTCACCCACGACTGCATGGCCAAACACGACTCCAACACCAACATTAAGTTTGCTGACGACACAACAGTGGTAGGCCTGATCACCGACAACGATGAGACGGCCTACAGGGAGGTCAGAGAACAGGCAGTGTGGTGCCAGGACAACAACCTCTCCCTCAATGTGAGCAAGACTAAGGAGCTGATCGTGGACTACAGGAAAAGGCAGGCCGAACAGGCCCCCATTCTCATCGACAGGGCTGTAGTGGAGTGGGTCGAGAGTTTCAAGTTCCTTGGTGTCCACATCACCAACAAACTAGAATGGTCCAAACATACCAAGACAGTTGTGAAGAGGGCACGACAAAACCTTTTCCCCCTCATGAGACTGAAAAGATTTGGCATGGGCCCCCAGATCCTCAAAAGGTTCTACAGCTGCACCATCGAGAGCATCCTGACCGGTTGCATCACTGCCTGGTATGGAAACTGCTCGGCATCTGACCGTAAGGCGCTACAGAGAGTAGTTTGAACGGCCCAGTACATCACTGGGGCCAAGCTTCCTGCCATCCCGGACCAATATAATAGGTGGTGTCAGAGGAAAGCCCATAAAATTGTCAGAGACTCCAGTCAGCCAAGTTATAGACTGTTGTCTCTGCTACCTCACGGCAAGCGGTACCGGAGTGTCAAGTCTAGGACCAAAAGCCTCAACAGCTTCTACCCCCAAGCCATAAGACTGCTGAACAATTCATAAAATCGCCACCGGACAATTTACATTGACCTCCTCTTTTGTACACTGCCGCTACTCGTTGTTAGTTACCTATGCATTGTCACTTCGCCCCCAACTACATGTACAGATAACCTCAACTAGCCTGTACCCCCCGCACACTGACTCGGTACCGGTACCCCCTGTATATAGCCTCCACACTGACTCGGTACCGGTGCCCCCTGTATAGAGCCTCCACACTGACTCAGTACCGGTGCCCCCTGTATATAGCCTCCACACTGACTCGGTACCGGTGCCCCCTGTATATAGCCTCGTTATTGTTATTCTTATTGTGTTACTTTTTATTATTACTTTTTATTTTAGCCTACTTGGTAAATATTTTCTTCTTGAACGGCACTGTTGGTTAAGGGCTTGTAAGTAAGCATTTCACGGTAAAGTCTACACTTGTTGTATTCGGCGCATGTGACAAATAAAGTTTGATTTGAACACTTATTTGTCATTCCCACATGGAATATGGAAATAATGTGTACATCACTGGTTAGAGGACAATTTGTAGAAAATAGCTAGCTACATTTTGAAGTGTTCCATTTTGATTCATGTTGGCCAACACTGTAAGTGTAACGGAACACTTTATGTTAATCACTTAAATAGTACTCTTTAATTACAGAGCCTGTATTTTTCCCCTGATGAAGCTCATATCCGTATCATGCTGGAATCAATAGAACGGGGGTCAAACGTTTAGGGTTCTACATTGTGACATCATTAAAATACTCCTTCTACAATTTAAACATTCTACATTGTGACATCATTAAAATACTCCTACAACAATGTTTAAACATTCTACATTGTGACATCATTAAAATACTCCTACAACAATGATAAAACATTCTACATTGTGACATTATTTCACTGATATCATGAAACAACTCCTTCATGTATATATTTTCTGATGTTTAATCAGAGATCTTTTACGAGAGTATCTCTCCCTACATTGATCATAGCTATAAGATTTGATTCTTGTGTGTGTGTTCTCTGGTGTCTAGTCAGACTGCTATATGTAACAAATCTCCTCCCACATTGATCACAGCTATAAAAGATTTATCTTCAGTGTGTGTTCTCTGATGTACCTTCAGCAAGCTTGAGCGATTAAAACTCTTCCTACATTGATTACAGCCATAAAGTTTCTCTCCAGTGTGAATTCTCTGGTGTAATTGTAATGTATATAATTTTGAAAAGGTCTTCCCACAATCGGAGCAGCTAAAAGGTTTCTCCCCTGTGTGTGTTCTCTGGTGTATAGTCAGGCGGCTAGATGAAACAAATCTCTTCCCACATTGATCACAGCCAAAAGATTTCTCCCCTGTGTGTGTTCTCTGATGTATAGTCAGACTGCTAGATGTCACAAATCTCTTCCCACATTGACCACAGCTATAAGGTTTCTCTCCTGTGTGTGTTCTCTGATGTACCTTCAGGCAGCTTGAGTGAGTAAAACTCTTCCCACATTGATCACAGCTATAAGGTTTCTCTCCTGTATGAATTCTCTGATGTATTTTAAGGTTTGCTATAGTGGTGAATCTCTTCCCACAGTCAGAGCAGTGAGCTGTATCGCCTGTGTGAATTCTCTGGTGTACTGTTAGTGAATCTAGTCTTGAGTAACTCTTCCCACAGTCAGAGCAGTGGTGAGAATTCTTCCCTGTGGATTTCCGCTGGTGTTTCTTGAGGAGTTCTGATCTGGAGAGACTCTTCTCTGCCTCGTCAGCTTCATGATGTTGTTGAGGCTCCCCAGAAGATCCATGATAGTCCCGTCTCTCTCCTGTGTGAACGACAAAGTCAGACAGATGGTTAAAGGCCCACAACAGTCGAAATCCACTGTTTATTTGAGGTAAAAGGTGATGCCCATAAAGTTGTACAACAATTTACATCTGTAATGAATATTTAAATGCATTTACAAACTTATTTGACAATTGTCTTAATATGACAGTCAGTGAACAACAACAAGTCATTTTTAGTCTTATTTGTTTCACTTCAGTAGTAACATTGATGATTCTAGGTTAGAATATAGGCCCCTTTCTGTGTTTGTAAAAATTGCCGCACGAGGGTGATGTGCACGCAATTTGGTTGCAGAAACTCGTCCCTGCTAATAGAGAAACCGTTAGTTAAGGATGTAGTAAATCTGCATGGAGCAAAAATGCTAGATTTGCTACTAGCATTCAAGCTAACAAGTGCTGCATCCAAAATTGGTATTTTGCACCTATCAGAACCAAAAATTATTTTAGCGACTGTTCAAGCAATAATCAAAACAACAATTGTAAGCATTTTGAGAACCCCAAAAAGGGTTTTTGGTTAGAAGTAATAAACCTGGTAAATCTAGGCTGTTGAATGGTCCCAGATGGTGAACAGTTTATTTAGTAATAACCTGGTAAATCTAGACTGTTGAATGGTCCCAGATGGTGAACAGTTTATTTAGTAATAACCTGGTAAATCTAGACTGTTGAATGGTCCCAGATGGTGAACAGTTTATTTAGTAATAACCTGGTAAATCTAGACTGTTGAATGGTCCCAGATGGTGAACAGTTTATTTAGTAATAACCTGGTAAATCTAGACTGTTGAATGGTCACAGATGGTGAACAGTTTATTTAGTAATAACCTGGTAAATCTAGACTGTTGAATGGTCCCAGATGGTGAACAGTTTATTTAGTAATAACCTGGTAAATCTAGACTGTTGAATGGTCCCAGATGGTGAACAGTTTATTTAGTAATAACCTGGTAAATCTAGACTGTTGAATGGTCCCAGATGGTGAACAGTCTATTTAGTAATAACCTGGTAAATCTAGACTGTTGAACGGTCCCAGATGGTGAACAGTTTATTTAGTAATATCCTGGTAAATCTAGACTGTTGAATGGTCCCAGATGGTGAACAGTTTATTTAGAAGTGATAACCTGGTAAATCTAGACTGTTGAATGGTCCCAGATGGTGAACAGTTTATTTAGTAATAACCTGGTAAATCTAGACTGTTGAATGGTCCCAGATGGTGAACAGTTTATTTAGTAATAACCTGGTAAATCTAGACTGTTGAATGGTCCCAGATGGTGAACATCAGTTGTTTTCCCCCACGGTGGTCATTCTACTTGTTTATGACGTGACTCTGAGTCATCAGGTTGACATGGGCTACATGGGGTGTTTTGGTTTCACTCTGGGTTGAGTAGACAAACAGAGAGGGGACAAAGACTCTCCTATTTCAGTGGCTGATAATACAGGGGGCGATCCAGGATTGGTCCATTTTAGTTTTAAACTAATACTATACTGTATGTGAGTCTTTCTATTAATAAAGAGGACAATGTGGGACATTGGGATCACATTTCTAAATGACTGGAAACTAAAACACATTTCATGCAGTTCCACATGTGAACTTACAGGGACAGAAGACTTTATACACTGAGTGTACAAAACATTAACACCTGCTCTTTCCATGACAGACTGACCAGGTGAAAGATATGATCCTTATTGAGGCCTCTTGTTAAATCCAGTCCAATCAGTGTAGATGAAGGGGAGGAGACAGGTTAACCCCCTAGAGTTGATGTCTGCGCCGCCACTGAAATCTAATTAGCATAATACTAAAATCACCATAAAAATGTGTTTAAGCTGCGGTGATGTTTGTCAGACAGTGAGACATCCTGAAAATCTTCTCATGAAAACATCTGAACAGTTTTGGGCTACACACTAATATGATCTGAGGAAAGGGAGGGAATTAATGGTAAATGTAGAACTGGTGATATATATATATATATATATATATATAGGGGAACTGATAGACACTAACAATCAAAAGGGCAAACAATTCACACCATGAAGTTAGGAAACAATGAATGCGCACTAATTGGTGGGAGACAGAGCGATTGTGTGTCTGACCAGCTCACATTAAACGACCGTCAGTGACGGCTGAACACCCCAAGCAGGCAACAACATGGGGATTTTCTCTCCGATCTCAAAAACTTGAATAAGAAAGCTAAATCAGGGCCAAAAGCATGTAGTGTACACGCCCCTTCTTGGACTGCGCCATCCCCACAGCCTCCGCAATGGATTAGTCCACTGAGACAGGAACGAATCAGACAAGTGTCTCTTGTGCCATAAAACATGTATATAATTTGTGACTGCTCAACTAAAAACATGTTGGTTAACCAACAGCTAGTCGACCAAACAATCGACTAAATGGGGTCAGCCTTTATAGCCATTGATTCCTGAAGAATATAACTTATTAATGTCTCAAATGTTAACTGTATTATCCCCATCAGAAACCAAAACATAAGCTTGTATAATGCCACTGTTTGTAAACTAACACTGTATAGCCTCAATCTGGTTAAACTATCATTATGACCTCATGGGTGGATTCTAGAATATACTATATAGCCTAGAAACCTGGTTAAACTATCATTATGACATCATGGATGAATTCTAGAATATACTATATAGCCTAGAAACCTGGTTAAACTATCATTATGACATCATGGATGAATTCTAGAATATACTATATAGCCTAGAAACCTGGTTAAACTATCATTATGACATCATGGATGAATTCTAGAATATACTATATATCCTAGAAACCTGGTTAAACTATCATTATGACATCATGGATGAATTCTAGAATATACTATATATCCTAGAAACCTGGTTAAACTATCATTATGACATCATGGATGAATTCTAGAATATACTATATAGCCTAGAAACCTGGTTAAACTATCATTATGACATCATGGATGAATTCTAGAATATCCTAGAAACCTGGTTAAACTATCATTATGACATCATGGATGAATTCTAGAATATACCAAACCAAGTCTTAGGGTTAGCATTTTGTTACTTTTTTAAAAACTAGGTTGTCCCTTTAAAAAAGCCACACATTTATTATTCAATCTGCAGTTGAAACAATAACAAAGCTGTCATTCCACCACTGTTTTGGTATTAAGATGTATTTTTTTATTTTATTTAATCAGGCAAGTCAGTTCTTATTTACAATAGCGGCCTACACCGGCCAAGCCCGGACAACGCTGGGCCAATTGTGCGCCGCCCTATGGGACTCCCAATCACAGCCGGTTGTGATATGCCTGGATTCAAACCAGGGTGTCTGTAGTGATGCCTCTAGCACTGTGATGCAATGTCTTAGACCGCTGCGCCTCTAGGGGGCTAGAGAAATGTAACTACTCTCAAATTCATAGACAGACCTATGGATGCAAGGACTAACCATCCATGATATCAACATTATAGTTTTAACATGTTGAGGCTACAGTGTTGGTTTACATTTAGATTGTTCCTAAACATTGGAGTAAAAAAAAGCTTATTTGGGGTTCTGATGGGGTACAACAGTTGAACTAAGCTCATGAGGCATGTGTTATATTCTTCAAGAATCAATAGCTACAAATAAACTATTTAAAAGTCCAAATATGAATGTAGCAATGGCATATTTCCCCTTTAACACCACACATCAGTTCAACAACTGCAGAGGTTGTGCCTCTGTATTTAAGACAGTACTTACTAGTGTTAATCAGGGCCCGGTTTTTCAAAACCATCTTACGGCTGAGTTCATCGTTAGAACCATTGGACGCCTTAAGATGCGTTTGGGAAACCGGGCTCAGATATCCAGTTTCCTCCTCTTCTTCCTCCTCCTTTTTCGATGTGACAGTCATCTCCCCCTCCTCCTCTTTCACTCCAAAAACTGCATCTGCCTCTTCTTTTACTGTAACATCCTCCTCCTCCTCCTTCACTCTGAACGCGTCTTCCTCTTCTTTCACTGAAACGTCTTTCTCTTCTTCTTTCACGGTAACAGCCTCACTCTCTACTTGTTGTTGTATTGTAACATCTTTCTCTTCCTCCTCCTCTTTAACGAGAGTTTCTTTCTCCGTCCAGCAGACCTGCTCTTCTTTAGCAGGAGGAGAGTAGCTTAGTGAACTCATGGTCGGGGATGTTAGCTAGCTAGGCTACTGCTAACTTAACCAGCCCGCTAGTTGACTAATAACAACAACACTGTAAATATGAAATTAAATCTGATAACTAACTAGACGAAAGGAGTGTGTTTAAAACACAGTTGCTAATATACACTAAAGCGTCTAAAGAGCTTTCTTGGTTCGACTATTTTGTGTAGCAAGATACCGAGGTGTCTGACTAACTGTTGTTGCTGTTGAAAGAAGCGTTCCGTCCACTAGATTATACGTCACACCAACAGCATCGCCTTAAAGCCTCAGATCGCCATCTGCTGACTGGAGTGGGTAAAATATCACAGTAAAATATTGTTGTAGCGCCCTCCAGTAACCAGGAGCACAACCCTTCCTTGGTTTTAACTGGCGGCTTTATTCTGTAGTTTAGTCAGAATTATCACCTTCCGTGAGAACTATAAAGTAAATGAAAATACAGTTTAAGCACACTTTTACACCTTCTTGTCTTATGAGTGACTTATTAGCTTGGTATAACTCTGAAGTGCTTACATACATAAACAGTGACTTATTAGCTTGGTATAACTCTGAAGTAATTACATACATAAACAGTTTAGCCGGAGCTATAACAGTATCAGATTGAACACACGAATAAAGGAAAAATACCTCATTGGCTGCTTATTACAGAAGGGAGGAAATCAAAACTTCACACTTATTATTCCTGGCATGAATTCACGCTTCATCTTAACATACACATATCAACCTTTACGAACTACACCCGGTAACATGAAAACGTAACACCATGCGGGAATGCCTTCACCCCCAAAGGTGTGTTGCTACGATAATGATCCCCGTTACAACAGTTATTAGCCACGTAGTTCCACTTGTCTTGTCATTTCCTCCGCATAGCGAACACGTAAACAATTCAAACAAAAAACAACGACATAGACTTACAGATTAATTGTCAGTTACAATTGTTATGATGACTATAACATTTGTTGCTACCTTAAATAATTGCACATTTTCTCATAAAAAGTATATTTCAACACTCTGTCTGCTCAGGCAAATTTGCCGAACTCCTAAACTTGGAACCAATCAGAAGTCCCGTACATACCCCTGGTGATGTAGCCAGCCAATGTCCTGCTATTATCTACGATTTAACTACAGCCTCTTGTGAAACGTGAGTTGCTGTCTGATGAAAAGAAACATATATCTAGTTCCCAAAGACTGAAATAAGATAAATATATGTTTGAGAGTGCATTTAAAATATTCAGCATGCAATAAGAATTCTCTTGATAGTATGAAGAGGTAACTCCACCATTTATCCAATGTATTGAAAGCTAGCCAATGTTACAGTTTGAATAGCCTAGCCAGCTACTGTAAATGTCCATTTGTGTTTCATTAGCTAGCTATCCATGTCAGTTAATTGTATTTTTCATGTTTTGGCCTGATTATATGTCTCATTTCAGGTAACAAGCTGCAGGCTTAAAGATACATTCCAATCATATACTTTCCACAGAAACCCAAATAAAAGCATGTATATAGAAAGAAATGTTTGTGTAATGTATCCTAGAATGGAGGTTTAAAGATGACTGCTGCATATTAGCCAATACATATAGTCTAGCCTACACATATAGCATAGCCAATACATATAGTCTAGCCTACACATATAGCATAGCCAATACATATAGTCTAGCCTACACATACAGCATAGTCTACACATATAGCATACCTTGCAGTACAATCTTCTCTATAAACAGTTGTACAACGACTCCAAAGTGACGCAGCGGTCTAAGGTACTGCATCTACAGACACCCTGGTTCGAATCCAGGTTGTATCACAACCGGCTGTGATTGGGAGTCCCATACGGCGGCGCACAATTGTCCCAGCGTCGTCCGGGTTTGGCAGATGTAGAGCGTCATTGTAAATGAGAATTTGTTTAACTGACTTGCCAAGTTAAATAAAAAAAATATGCTGTGCAATAAGAGTTTTATGTCTAAACCAGATGAGTTCTCAAATAGCAGCTGGCCAGTACCACGGTGGACATGCATAATGCTGGATGGCCAGTACCACGGTGGACATGCATAATGCTGGATGGCCAGTACCACGGTGGACATGCATAATGCTGGAAGGCCAGTACCACGGTGGACATGCATAATGCTGGATGGCCAGTACCACGGTGGACATGCATAATGCTGGAAGGCCAGTACCACGGTGGACATGCATAATGCTGGAAGGCCAGTACCACGGTGGACATGCATAATGCTGGAAGGCCAATACCACGGTGGACATGCATAATGCTGGAAGGCCAATACCACGGTGGACATGCATAATGCTGGATGGCCAGTACCACGGTGGACATGCATAATGCTGGAAGGCCAATACCACGGTGGACATGCATAATGCTGGAAGGCCAATACCACGGTGGACATGCATAATGCTGGATGGCCAGTACCACGGTGGACATGCATAATGCTGGATGGCCAGTACCACGGTGGACATGCATAATGTCGGATGGCCAGTACCACGGTGGACATGCATAATGCTGGATGGCCAGTACGTGCTGGATGGCCAGTACCACGGTGGACATGCATAATGCTGGATGGCCAGTACCATGGTGGACATGCATAATGTCGGATGGCCAGTACCACGGCCAGTACCACGGTGGACATGCATAATGCTGGATGGCCAGTACGTGCTGGATGGCCAATACCACGGTGGACATGCTGGATGGCCAGTACGTGCTGGATGGCCAGTACCATGGTGGACATGCATACTGTCGGATGGCCAGTACCATGGTGGACATGCATACTGTCGGATGGCCAGTACCATGGTGGACATGCATACTGTCGGATGGCCAGTACCATGGTGGACATGCATACTGTCGGATGGCCAGTACCATGGTGGACATGCATACTGTCGGATGGCCAGTACCATGGTGGACATGCATACTGTCGGATGGCCAGTACCATGGTGGACATGCATAATGTCGGATGGCCAGTACCATGGTGGACATGCATAATGTCGGATGGCCAGTACCATGGTGGACATGCATAATGTCGGATGGCCAGTACCATGGTGGACATGCATAATGTCGGATGGCCAGTACCATGGTGGACATGCATAATGTCGGATGGCCAGTACCATGGTGGTCATGCATAATGCTGGATGGCCAGTTCCTAAATCCAGCAGACTGAAAACTCCAAACAGCTGCTCTGAGGCGTCTGCATGGTCCTAAAGCACACCATTGACGCTTGTTGTATCACATTGCAATGATAAAACTGGGGTGGACAAAAGTGCAATTTCAGAATTTGGAAGAAACAGGATATTAAAGTTAATTTCAGGATCTCGTCACGGAATTTCTGTGCATTCAAATTGTCCATAGCGTCTGCCTGCCCATACCATAACCCTACCGCCACCATGGGGTGCTCTGTTCACAACCTTGACATCAGCAAACCGCTCGCCCACATAATGTCATACACGTGGTCTGTGGTTGTGAGGCCAGTTGGACGTACTGCTAAATTCTTAAAAACAACGTTGGAGGCGGCTTGTGGTAAAGAAATGAACATTGAATTCTCTGGCAACAGCTCTGATGGAGATTCCTGCAGTCAGCATGCCAATTGCACGCTCCCTCAAAACTTGACACATCTGTGGCATTGTGTTGTGTGACAAAACTACATTTTAGAGTGGCCTTTTATTGTCCCCAGCACAAGGTGCACCTGTGTAATGATCATGCTGTTTAATCAGCTTCTTGATATGCCACACCTGTCAGGTGGATGGATTATCTGGGCAAAGGAGAAATGCAGGGATGTAAATAAATTTGTGCACAAAATGTGAGAGAAATCAGGTTTTTGTGCGTATGGAACATTTCTGGGATCTTTTATTTCAGCTCATGAAACATGGGACAAACGCTTTACATGTTGCGTTTATATTTTTGTTCAGTGTAGAATGTTCAAATTCCAAACACAATGCCCATCCCGGCAGATCTAAACCTAATTTGAGCACATTGTGACTTTTCTGCATCCAGACCTAATGCAACTTGATCAGATGACAGAAGTCACATTTAAGTGCCAGGTGTAACTGAGGCCGTAGATGCTCCATATCCATTACTTTGAGTGTTTTATATAATATGACTAAATGTGTTTCTTTCTGTGTTGCAGGGACAGACAAGAAATGAAACAGCAAGGCCACAGAACATGACATAAGCAGAGCTGTGGGAGACCACCTCAAGCCCCTGGTAGAGCCGGGGGTGGTGTTTACCACTCCACCACGCCTTCAAAAAGTGGTAGAGATACATCAGTGTTTGTCAGACCATGAGACATCCTGAGAATCAGTCATCCCACAAAAAACATCTGAACAGTTTGAACTAATATGATCCCACTGTGGAAAGGTAAGTCTCTCACCAACACCTACATGTGGATGCCCAGAAGCCTACCCCTTTTTCTCCCTAATACTGACTGTTGGGTCGAAGCGGCTGACTGTTGGGTCGAAGGTGTTGACTGTTGGGTCGAAGGTGTTGACTGTTGGGTCGAAGCGGCTGACTGTTGGGTCGAAGCGGCTGACTGTTGGGTCGAAGCGGCTGACTGTTGGGTCGAAGCGGCTGACTGTTGGGTCGAAGATGCTGCCTGTTGGGTCGAAGATGCTGACTGTTGGGTCGAAGATGCTGACTGTTGGGTCGAAGCGGCTGACTGTTGGGTCGAAGCGGCTGACTGTTGGGTCGAAGCGACTGACTGTTGGGTCGAAGCGGCTGACTGTTGGGTCGAAGATGCTGCCTGTTGGGTCGAAGATGCTGACTGTTGGGTCGAAGATGCTGACTGTTGGGTCGAAGATGCTGCCTGTTGGGTCGAAGATGCTGCCTGTTGGGTCGAAGATGCTGCCTGTTGGGTCGAAGATGCTGCCTGTTGGGTCGAAGATGCTGACTGTTGGGTTGAAGCTGCTGACCTGAAAGCTTGGCTCTCTCACTCCTCCCAGGCTTTTGGGAAGGAAGGTAGCCAATGAGCTTGTCATAGCGGATTTAAGCATCATCCCCATGCTCTCTGGCAGTTTTCATAGCTGGGTTAAGTTATTTTGTCTCTGGCGCACAGCTTCAGAGAAGTCCTTGTTGAGGAATATGTTGAATCCCCTTTAGTTCTTGTCTCTCTCCAAAACAGCCATCTTGTCCTTTAACCTCAGGAACTTGACCACTAATCGTCCTGGTTCTGTCGCCTGGGCTGGTTACAGGTTTTCCAGACCTGTGTGGGTGTGGCTCCACCTCAATCTTTCTATGATCCATCTGCAGATTTTCTGTGATGATACTTTCTCCTCAGACTCCATCCAGGTCTTATGTGAAGACTGATATGACATCCACAACAATGTTATTCCTCCTGGATTGTCCCTCTACATCTGGGGTTGTCAAACTCAAATCAGCAGACGGGCCATATTGATAAAACAACTCATTTTCAGTCATAGACTATGATGTTTGTTATAACAGAAAAACGTGCCTATAACTGGCCAAAACTGGCCATTGATTTATTAGAAAAACTATGGCCCTTTTATAATGTCCACAAATGTACATAGGATGCGGAATATAGACGGTTTCTGACAGTTTGTGCAGAAATTCTTCGTTTGTGCAAATCCACAGTTTCATCAACTGTCCGGGTGGTTGGTCTCAAACACTCCCAGAGGTGAAGAAGCCGGATGGTGTGGTTAAACAAAGTCTGCAGTTGTGAGGCCGGTTGGACATACTGCCAAATTCTCTAAAACGACATTGGAGGCAGTTTATGGTAGAGAAATTAACATTAAATGATCTGTTCTGGTGGACATTCCTGCAGTCAGCATGCCAATTGCATGCTCTGGTGGCTCCCTCAAAACTTAAGACATCTGTTGCATTGTGTTGTGTGACAAAACTGCACATTTTAGAGTTGGCTTTTGTTGTCCCCTTCATAAGGTGCACCTATATAATGATCATGCTGTTTAATCAGCTTCTTGATATGCCACACCTGTCAAATTAAGCACTGGTAGCAACATAGGCTAACACTGGTACTCCACGCAACACTAGCCTGCCCAGCTCGTAAGGCCGATGGAAACTGCAAAAAACAGCAGGAATTTAAATATCCACAAGCACAGGACTAACTGAGGCTAACCGCGTCACGGGATCCAAATTAAACAGGCTAGTATAAACAAAAATATTTTAAAATAAAAACTTTTTCAGAAAGTTTCAAAACTTTCCAAATGCCTAACGCCCGTACAACAGACTATTGACCAATCGAGTTCACGTTTTCATGCTGCGTCACGTGGTTGCTAAGATAGCCAAGAAACCTGCCTATTTTCCTCGAAAGTACATCATGTCACGATTTCAAAACTATATTTCAGATAAGTTAATTATCTCACATCTCTGAAAATATGTTGTGCTTCTTGTTCACGTAGGTTAATTCATGCTAATGTTATTTAGAATGTTATTTAAAATGCTATCTAGAATGTTATTTAGAATGTTACCTAGAATGCTCTTTAGAATGTTATCTAGAATGTTATTTAGAATGTTATCTAGAATGTTATCTAGAATGTTATTTAGAATGTTACCTAGAATGCTCTTTAGAATGTTATCTAGAATGTTATTTATAATGTTATCTAGAATGTTATTTAGAATGTTATCTAGAATGGCGCTGCATTGGAAAGTAGACGTTTTATGGGCTCCTGACCAATTGTGTATTTTGTTTATGCTAATCATAACTTTTTTTGTAAAAATCAAATCAAATTTTATTTGTCACATGTGCCAAATACAACATTTACATTTACATTTAAGTCATTTAGCAGACGCTCTTATCCAGAGCGACTTACAACCTCACTGCAAAATGCTAACTTAAGAGCCCTTAACCAACAATGCAGTATAAGAAAGATATTTACTAAATAATATAAAAGGTAACGTAATAAAATAACAATAATGAGGCTTTATACAGGGGGTACCGGAACCGAGTCAATGTGCGGGGCTACAGGTTAGTCGAGGTAATTTGTACATGTACCAGGCGGTGATGCAACCAGTCAGGATGCTCTCGATGGTGAAGCTGTATAACTTTTAGAAGCTCTGGAGACCCATGCCAAATCTTTTCAGTCTCCTGAGGGGGGAAAGGTGTAATTGTACCCTCTTTACGACTGTCTTGGTGTGTTTGGACCATGATGGTTTGTTTCGTGATGTGGACACCAAGGAACTTGAAATTCTCGGCGCACAATTGGCCCAGCGTCGTTAGGGGAGGGTTTGGCCGTGGTAGGCCGTCATTGTAAAATAGGAATTTGTTCTTAACTGACTTGCCTAGTTAAATAAAGGTTAAATAAGTAAAATAAACATTAAGAATTTTAATTTACTAATATAATATAGCTGCTTCTCAGAGTCGTGGCTGAACAAGGATAATATACGTCTAGCTGGTTTTTCTATATATTAACAGGACAGAACAGCAGTCTGGTAAGATCAAGGGGGACTAGAGAGAAAAACTAGATCAGAACAGCAGAATCTGGTAAGATCAGGGGGGACTAGAGGAAAAAACTAGATCAGAACAGCAGAGTCTGGTAAGATCAGGGGGGACTAGAGGGAAAAACTAGATCAGAACAGCAGAATCTGTTAAGATCAGGGGGGACTAGAGGAAAAAACTAGATCAGAACAGCAGAGTCTGGTAAGATCAGGGGGGACTAGAGGGAAAAACTAGATCAGAACAGCAGAATCTGGTAAGATCAGGGGGGACTAGAGGGAAAAACTAGATCAGAACAGCAGAATCTGTTAAGATCAGCGGGGACTAGAGGGAAAAACTAGATCAGAACAGCAGAGTCTGGTAAGATCAGGGGGGACTAGAGGGAAAAAACTAGATCAGAACAGCAGAATCTGGTAAGATCAGGGGGGACTAGAGGGAAAAAACTAGATCAGAACAGCAGAATCTGTTAAGATCAGGGGGGACTAGAGGGAAAAACTAGATCAGAACAGCAGAATCTGGTAAGATCAGGGGGGACTAGAGGGAAAAACTAGATCAGAACAGCAGAGTCTGGTAAGATCAGGGGGGACTAGAGGGAAAACTAGATCAGAACAGCAGAATCTGGTAAGATCAGGGGGGACTAGAGGGGAAAAACTAGATCAGAACAGCAGAATCTGGTAAGATCAGGGGGGACAAGAGGGAAAAACTAGATCAGAACAGCAGAATCTGGTAAGATCAGGGGGGACTAGAGGGAAAAAACTAGATCAGAACAGCAGAGTCTGGTAAGATCAGGGGGGACTAGAGGGGAAAACTAGATCAGAACAGCAGAATCTGGTAAGATCAGGGGGGACTAGAGGGAAAAACTAGATCAGAACAGCAGAATCTGGTAAGATCAGGGGGGACTAGAGGGAAAACTAGATCAGAACAGCAGAATCTGGTAAGATCAGGGGGGACTAGAGGGAAAAACTAGATCAGAACAGCAGAATCTGGTAAGATCAGGGGGGACTAGAGGGAAAAACTAGATCAGAACAGCAGAATCTGGTAAGATCAGGGGGGACTAGAGGGGAAAACTAGATCAGAACAGCAGAGTCTGGTAAGATCAGGGGGGACTAGAGGGGAAAACTAGATCAGAACAGCAGAGTCTGGTAAGATCAGGGGGGACTAGAGGGAAAAACTAGATCAGAACAGCAGAATCTGGTAAGATCAGGGGGGACTAGAGGGAAAAAACTAGATCAGAACAGCAGAGTCTGGTAAGATCAGGGGGGACTAGAGGGAAAAACTAGATCAGAACAGCAGAATCTGGTAAGATCAGGGGGGACTAGAGGGGAAAACTAGATCAGAACAGCAGAGTCTGGTAAGATCAGGGGGGACTAGAGGGGAAAACTAGATCAGAACAGCAGAATCTGGTAAGATCAGGGGGGACTAGAGGGAAAAACTAGATCAGAACAGCAGAATCTGGTAAGATCAGGGGGGACTGGAGGGAAAAACTAGATCAGAACAGCAGAATCTGGTAAGATCAGGGGGGACTAGAGGGGAAAACTAGATCAGAACAGCAGAATCTGGTAAGATCAGGGGGGACTAGAGGGAAAAACTAGATCAGAACAGCAGAATCTGGTAAGATCAGGGGGGACTAGAGGGGAAAACTAGATCAGAACAGCAGAATCTGGTAAGATCAGGGGGACTAGAGGGGAAAACTAGATCAGAACAGCAGAGTCTGGTAAGATCAGGGGGGACTAGAGGGAAAAACTAGATCAGAACAGCAGAATCTGGTAAGATCAGGGGGGACTAGAGGGAAAACTAGATCAGAACAGCAGAATCTGGTAAGATCAGGGGGGACTAGAGGGAAAACTAGATCAGAACAGCAGAATCTGGTAAGATCAGGGGGGACTAGAGGGGAAAACTAGATCAGAACAGCAGAATCTGGTAAGATCAGGGGGACTAGAGGGAAAACTAGATCAGAACAGCAGAATCTGGTAAGATCAGGGGGACTAGAGGGAAAAACTAGATCAGAACAGCAGAATCTGGTAAGATCAGGGGGGACTAGAGGGAAAACTAGATCAGAACAGCAGAATCTGGTAAGATCAGGGGGACTAGAGGGAAAAACTAGATCAGAACAGCAGAATCTGGTAAGATCAGGGGGGACTAGAGGGAAAAACTAGATCAGAACAGCAGAATCTGGTAAGATCAGGGGGGACTAGAGGGAAAAACTAGATCAGAACAGCAGAATCTGGTAAGATCAGGGGGACTAGAGGGGAAAACTAGATCAGAACAGCAGAGTCTGGTAAGATCAGGGGGGACTAGAGGGAAAAACTAGATCAGAACAGCAGAATCTGGTAAGATCAGGGGGGACTAGAGGGAAAAACTAGATCAGAACAGCAGAGTCTGGTAAGATCAGGGGGGACTAGAGGGGAAAACTAGATCAGAACAGCAGAATCTGGTAAGATCAGGGGGGACTAGAGGGAAAAAACTAGATCAGAACAGCAGAATCTGGTAAGATCAGGGGGGACTAGAGGGAAAAAACTAGATCAGAACAGCAGAATCTGGTAAGATCAGGGGGGGACTAGAGGGAAAAACTAGATCAGAACAGCAGAGTCTGGTAAGATCAGGGGGGACTAGAGGGAAAAACTAGATCAGAACAGCAGAATCTGGTAAGATCAGGGGGGACTAGAGGGGAAAACTAGATCAGAACAGCAGAATCTGGTAAGATCAGGGGGGACTAGAGGGAAAACTAGATCAGAACAGCAGAATCTGGTAAGATCAGGGGGGACTAGAGGAAAAACTAGATCAGAACAGCAGAATCTGGTAAGATCAGGGGGGACTAGAGGGAAAAACTAGATCAGAACAGCAGAATCTGTTAAGATCAGGGGGGACTAGAGGGAAAACTAGATCAGAACAGCAGAATCTGGTAAGATCAGGGGGACTAGAGGGAAAAACTAGATCAGAACAGCAGAATCTGGTAAGATCAGGGGGGACTAGAGGGAAAAACTAGATCAGAACAGCAGAATCTGGTAAGATCAGGGGGGACTAGAGGGAAAAACTAGATCAGAACAGCAGAATCTGGTAAGATCAGGGGGACTAGAGGGGAAAACTAGATCAGAACAGCAGAGTCTGGTAAGATCAGGGGGGACTAGAGGGAAAAACTAGATCAGAACAGCAGAATCTGGTAAGATCAGGGGGGACTAGAGGGAAAAACTAGATCAGAACAGCAGAGTCTGGTAAGATCAGGGGGGACTAGAGGGGAAAACTAGATCAGAACAGCAGAATCTGGTAAGATCAGGGGGGACTAGAGGGAAAAACTAGATCAGAACAGCAGAATCTGGTAAGATCAGGGGGGACTAGAGGGAAAAACTAGATCAGAACAGCAGAATCTGGTAAGATCAGGGGGGGACTAGAGGGAAAAACTAGATCAGAACAGCAGAGTCTGGTAAGATCAGGGGGGACTAGAGGGAAAAACTAGATCAGAACAGCAGAATCTGGTAAGATCAGGGGGGACTAGAGGGGAAAACTAGATCAGAACAGCAGAATCTGGTAAGATCAGGGGGGACTAGAGGGAAAACTAGATCAGAACAGCAGAATCTGGTAAGATCAGGGGGGACTAGAGGAAAAACTAGATCAGAACAGCAGAATCTGGTAAGATCAGGGGGGACTAGAGGGAAAAAACTAGATCAGAACAGCAGAATCTGGTAAGATCAGGGGGGACTAGAGGGAAAAACTAGATCAGAACAGCAGAATCTGGTAAGATCAGGGGGGACTAGAGGGAAAAACTAGATCAGAACAGCAGTTTGATAAGATCAGGGGGGACTAGAGGGAAAAACTAGATCAGAACAGCAGAATCTGGTAAGATCAGGGGGACTAGAGGGAAAAACTAGATCAGAACAGCAGAATCTGGTAAGATCAGGGGGACTAGAGGGAAAAACTAGATCAGAACAGCAGAGTCTGGTAAGATCAGGGGGGACTAGAGGGAAAAACTAGATCAGAACAGCAGAATCTGGTAAGATCAGGGGGACTAGAGGGAAAAACTAGATCAGAACAGCAGTTGGTAAGATCAGGGGGGACTAGAGGGAAAACTAGATCAGAACAGCAGAATCTGGTAAGATCAGGGGGGACTAGAGGGAAAAACTAGATCAGAACAGCAGAATCTGGTAAGATCAGGGGGGACTAGAGGGGAAAACTAGATCACTTTTAGTCCACACACAGAGACACATACAAAGCTCTCCCTCACCCTCCATCTGGTAAATATCAACATTCCTCTATCCTCCTGATTCCTGCTACAAGCAAAACCTGAAACAGGAAGTACCAGCTCAATAAGGAAGTGGTCCGATGAAGCGGATGCTCAGCTACAGGACTGTTTCACTAAAACAGACTGGAATATGTTCAGGGATTCATCCGGTGGCATTGAGGAGTTTACCACATCAGTCAACGCCTTCATTAATAAGGGCATGGATGACATCGTCGCTACAGTGACCGTACGTACATACGTATATCTTTGAGACTGTTTGACAAAAACAATCTTGGTCGACCAACAGCCTGTCGACCAAACAATCGACCAGCTGACTAAATGGGGTCAGCCCTTATAGCCATTGACTCTTGAAGAATTTAACTAAAAATGCCTCAAATGTTTCAACTGTATTACCCCCATCAGAAACCAAAACATAAGCTTGTTTAACGCCACTGTTGGTAAACTAAACACTGTATAGCCTCAATCTGGTTAAAACTATAATTTTGACCTTATGGATGGATTCTAGAAACCTGGTTAAACTATCAATATGACATCATGGATGAATTCTAGAATATACTATATATCCTAGAAATCTGGTTAAACTATTATTATGACATCATGGATTAATTCTAGAATATACTATATATCCTAGAAACCTGGTTAAACTATCATTATGACATCATGGATGAATTCTATAATATACTATATATCCTAGAAACCTGGTTAAACTATCATTATGACCTCATGGGTGGATTCTAGAATATACTACATAGCCTAGAAACCTGGTTAAACTATCAGTATGACATCATGGATGAATTCTAGAATATACTATATAGCCTAGAAACCTGGTTAAACTATCATTATGACCTCATGGGTGGATTCTAGAATATACTACATAGCCTAGAAACCTGGTTAAACTATCATTATGACATCATGGATGAATTCTAGAATATACTATATAGCCTAGAAACCTGGTTAAACTAGCATTATGACATCATGGATGAATTCTAGAATATACTATATAGCCTAGAAACCTGGTTAAACTATCATTATGACCTCATGGATGGCCAGTCTTTGTATTCATAGTGTAGTGAATTCAGGGGGTAGCCCTGAGCTGAACTCAAACCTGGGTCCAGTGACTGTCAAGCCAACACCTTATAACTGTTACGCCAAGATGTCTGAACTTCTTGACGAGGTCGCTAGGTGTTGGGTTACAGTTGCTACAATAGCTTTCTCTATGAATTTGAGAGTGGTTACATTTCTCCTTCCCCCATCCCTCAGCTGTTTACCAAACCAAGTCTCTGGGCAGCCATTTTGTTTCTGTTTAAAACCTAGGTTGTCCGTTTAACCTCTTCTGGATGGGACCCTTCATCTCATCTTAATTTCCACCTAAAATGACCCAAATCTAACTGCCTGTAGCTCAGGACCTGAAGCAAGGATATTGTTACGAATCCCTTTGGCCCTGCAGTCTAGGGGAGATGGAACTGAGACCCGTAACATAAATCATGCAAATTATAATAGTGAAAAGTAACAGTGAGAACAAAAACCATAGACAACTGAAATCTACCGTCAAACACTAAAGGTTTATTGTTTAAACACACGGTAAGGGGGGGGTGTGAGAAAAGGGGCTGAGCGAGACCCAAGCAAAGAAACAATAATCCAAAAACACCCCTAAGCTAGACTAGCCTATTTCCACCACAGCTAGCTAACTAACCAAAAATACAGAGGGTGGTCCACCCAGTTCTAACTAGGGTACTTAGACACAGTATTCCTACGGGTAATGTATGCCCATGGGCGACTTGTCTTGGTACCCCCTTTTCCCACCAAACAAACAAACAGTCAAACAACAAAACTCACAGGATTACCGGACAAATGTGACATGTAGTTGCAAAAACAAAATAGATCAATACAGAGCTAGAGCTGGGGACACAGAGAGAGAGATTGAGAGAGAATGAACACAAAGATTGATCACAGAGTGAGAATGAGCTAGCGAGAAATTGATCTGGGGAGAAAACAACTGACTGGGTTTTTAAACCAAGGGAAAGGGACTGTGATAGGTTGAGGGAAAAAGAACAGGTGTCTTCTGATTGATGACTGATTGGGGAGTGATGATTGTCACCTGTGAGGAGGAGAAGGAGAGAAAAGAAACACACACAGGATCCGTAACAGATATGCATATTCTTGATACCATTTGAAAATAAGTTTGTGAAAATGTGAAATTAATGTAGGAGAATATAACAATATTTTATTTAACCAGGCAAGTCAGTTAAGAATAAATTGTTATTTACAATGACGGCCTACCCCGGCCAAACCCGGACAACGCTGGGCCAATTGTGCGCCACCCAATGGGACTCCCAATCACGGCCGGATGTGATGCAGCCTGGATTCGAACCAGGGACTGCAGTGACGCCTCTTGCACTGAGATGCAGTGCCTTAGACCGCTGTGATACAGCCTGGATTGGAACCAGGGTCTGTAGTACTTCAGACCACTGTGATATAGCCTGGAATCGAACCATGGTCTGTAGTACCTTAGATAAGGGTCAAGTTAGCAGCCAACACTGAACTAATGTCATAAATGCACCACAAGCCACACACAAAGTGAGAAGAGAAAAAAAACTATTTACAATTAGATTATTATTTTTTTAAACCCACAGTCCTCTACACCAGGTTGTGCTGCTGATGCCAAGTCCCATAGCAGTCTCTTTCTGCTGTGAAGCAGAGGGTAACAGAACAAGTAGTGCAGGTGATGGGAGATTTCTTGTGGCACAGAATACAACGACGCCTCCCTGCTTTGCTCTTTTGGCCCTGAGGCACATTCAGGTCTGCAGTGATGTATTTTGGCAGGTGAACACCTCTGGTGACAGGAGTAGAGGGGACAGATGTAGAGCGGACAGAAGGTGCTGCTGTGGACTTTGTGCCGTAGCCAGAAAGCTCCTGGATGAGCAGCTCTCTGAAGGCTAGCTGTGTCATGGGGGTCTGTTCACAGCTCTTAGCCATTTCCTTATGAAGGATGAATGCATTCACCACAGCAATGTCAACGAAGTGATAGAACAATGTCCTGTACCATTTCATTGTCTTGTGGAGAACACTGTTGTAGCCTATCAGAGCGTCTGACAGGTCCACACCTTCCATGCTCTTGTTGTAGTCCTTCACAGCAGCAGGAATGGGGACATCATTTGTGGTCCATGCCCCATTAGCGTCCTTCACACGCCTGACGACGTGATCGCCACTGAAGGATTTGTGGAAGCTGGAGCACATGGCCACCTGTCTGGTATCCATCCACTTTACAAAGAGCAGGTCATCTTTACGAATCCATCGCATGGTACCCCTATCAGCCCTCTTAGGCATGTCATTTACTTTTGTTTTGGGAAAACCTACTCTGTTGGGACAAATGGTGCCACAAGACCATACATTCAGCTTCTTCAGGTCTGTAAACAGGGTAGGGCTTGTGTAAAAGTTGTCCACAAACAGTTTGTAGCCCGTCCCAAGCAATGGAAAATCCAATAATTCCATAACGGAATCATAACTAAGTCCCTTACCAGTGGCTGAGATGGATTTACCCTCATAAACAAAAAAATTCCAAGTGTAGGCACACACAGAATCGGCCAATAAAAACAGTTTGTAAGCCCATTTTGTTGGCTTGTTACGCATATATTGTTTGAGACCAATTCTAGCCTTTGAGGCTACCATCCTGTCATCTATGGACAGGTTCTGGTTGGGCTGAAAATGGGTCTTGCAGGCCTCAACCATGCTGGGGTAGAGAGGTTTGATTTTGCAGAGCCTATCAAAGCTTGCTGTGCCTCTCTTCTTGTCATTGTCCTCATCAACTTGTGGGTCACTGATATGAAGCGCCCGCGAGATAGTTAGAAACCTGTTAGAAGACATGACAGTGGTGGGGAAAGGCAGTTGGTAGAGTGTTGACGATCTCCAGTAGTCCTTCAGGTTTTTCAACTTCACAAGCCCCATGTAAATAACCAGTGAGATGTAACAGTATAGGTCTTGGATGGAAATGGGCTTCCATGCCTCTTTCTTGCCTGCTTGTTTCTTAGCCCCATACTTGTTGGTGTTAGACACCAGCGAATCCAGAACTGACAAGGAGAAAAACATCTGGAAAAGATGAAGGGGGCTGTACTTTGCAGTCATGTCCAGCTGAGGTCCTGGCTGCCTTTTAGGTTGAAATGATGGTGGAAGTGGCTCCACGTCATCCTCTAGCACAGTGTGCCAACGGTCCTCTGCCTCGCTGGTAGTTACCGCTGGTTCACTGGCCCTCCTCCGCCTCTGGGCTGACCTTATCACACCTCTAGATGGCCGGGCCGGGATGGGTGTGGAGCCAGAGACAGCAGCAGCAGGGGTCATACCGGAGGAACCAGTTCCTACGTTTGAATGAGTTGGGGATGGAGGACTGTGGTCTCTTTGGAGTGGCACCCAGAGGTCATCAGAGTCAGAGTCTCTACCACTATTGAGGATTAAAACACATTCAGTTAGATCTCAAATTTACTGTTATTTATTTATTTTAGTAGAGGTGAGCCCTGCATCAATACATTACGGGTGAGCCCTGCATCAATACATCAAATACACATCTATAAACATATATATTATATAGAGTATAAGGAACATACACATATCTATAAACATATATATTATATAGAGTATAAGGAACACAATCACCATGTATAAGGAACACAATCACTAATGAAATATGTTGACCAATAAGACAGTCAAAAAGCCACAGCATGTCATAGCCAACATAACATACAATGTATTAGCATAGCCTATGTGTATACCTCAACAAGGTTGAACAAGGCACACCTGTTAACTGAAATGCATTCCAGGTGACTACCTCATGAAGCTGGTTGAGAGAATGCCAAGAGTGTGCAAAGCTCTCATCAAGGCAAAGGGTGGCTACTTTGAAGAGTCTAAAATATAAATATATTTTTATGTGTTTAACACTTTTTTGGTTACTACATGATTCCATATGTGTTATTTCATAGTTTAGATGTCTTCACTATTATTCTACATACATACATACATACATACATACATACATACATACATACATACATACATACATACATACATTACATACATTACATACATACATAAAAATCTCTCAAATTAATATGCAACCATTTAAACAAATGCATTAGCACGAGAAGCAAAAATCTATTTTACTTACTGATCTAAAAGTGGATCTTTTCCTTCCAAAAACATTTCTTCCGCGCTGGAATCATAACTGTGGTCACTCACAGATTCGTCATCCATTCCATCTGTGTCACTCTCCCGGTCAATTTCTGTAATAATATCATCAAAATGTTTATACTTGGATTTAGTAGCCATGTTTAACTTTTTCAGCTTTGAGAAAAGTTTGTAGAAGAGAACGAACTGCTGCGTAACGTAAACTACCGTACGTCCTGTTTCCGTTCACATACTGCTGGAAAGCCCAGCTTATTGGCTATCTAGCTAGCTATGTTTCAAAACGATAGGTGGTCATTGGACCAAGACACTGTCAATCAAGTGAACACAGCTCGTCTCATTGGTGCGTAATGGTGGTTGACCTTCATGGGATAATTGACATGTTGTGTAGCCAATATGTAATGTAGAATGATGAAACAAGTTTGGTTGTCTTCTAGAGTGTCTGGGCACAGAAACCGGACTTGACCGGGTTAAACAACGTTTTGCAGATTAGATTTTCATAAATTGTTTTGTTGCAAGTTGAAAGAGTCAGGAATTCATGCAAAATGCTGTATACAACATGGATTTTATCAAACAAAACTACTGGGACCCTCAGGATGACAAATCAGAGCAAGATTACTGAATGTAAGTACATTACTTACCGTCAGAGCAGCAACTGTCCAGACTTCGAGACACTGATCCTGTAGAAGTTAAAAAAGCCACAATCAATCAATCTGCAGTTGAAACAATAACAAAGCTGTAATTCCACCACTGTTTTGGTAATAAGATGATGATGGGTCTGGAGAAATGTAACTACTCTCAAATTCATAGACAGACCTATGGACGCAAGGACTGACCATCCATGATATCAACATTATAGTTTTAATCATGTTGAGGCTATACTGTGTTGGTTTACATTTAGATTGTTTCTAAACATTGGAGTAAAAAAAGCTTATTTTGGATTCTGACAGTTTAACTCATGAGACATGTGTTATAGGCATGTGTTATATTTAAGCAATAAGGTACGGGGGGTGTGGTATATGGCCAATATACCACGGCTACGGGCTGTTCTTAGGCACGACGCATCGCGGACACAGCCCTTAGCCGTGGTATATTGGCCATTTACTACAAACCCCCGAGGTGCCTTATTGCTATTATAAACTGTTTACCAACGTAGTTAGAGCAGTAAAAAAATATATTTTATCATACCCGTGGCCTCACCCTCTACTTGTTTTTGTATAGTGACATCCTCCTCTTCCTTTTCCTCTTTCACAACAACGTTCAGCCACAGACCCTCTTTCTCCGTCCAGCAGATCTCCTCTTTAGCAGAAGGTGAGTAGCTTAGTGAGCTCATGGTCGGGGATGTTAGCTAGCTAGGCTAATGCTAACTTAACCAGCCAGCTAGATGACTAATAACAACACCGTAAATGGGATAACTAACTAGACGACAGAAGTGTGTTTAAAACACAGTGGCTAATATACACGAAAGTGTCTAAAGAGCTTTATTGGTTAAGCTATTTTGTCTAGCAAGCTACGGAGGTGGCTGACTAACTGTTGTTGCTGTTGAAAGAAGAGTTCCGTCCACTACATTATACGTCACACTAGCAGCATCGCCTTAAATTCTCACACCGCCATCTGCTGACTGGAGTGGGTAACGCAGTTGAGTAAAACGTATATTATAATTTTCAGACAAGTTAAAGTGTAGGAAGCATGAGTTTTTACCCACCAATGTAACAACAGTGTGGTTAAAGACTTAGTAACGTAGTTGCAGTCACGATCTGGTTTCCTATATGTACAAAAGTACAAATGTTTTGTTACATATTTATTAACTTATTTCCGGCTATCTTCTATTCTACCCACAATGCAATATTTTGCAACGTCATATTGATCTACTCTGTTGGTTTGCAGTTATAATACTGAGAAAGTTCCAGTGAAACTCTCTGCTTTATATCAGGAGCTTTTCTTTTCGTGCTCCTTCATTTATAAGCATAATTTTTCTCCACACATATATTATATATGGAATAATCGGGACATATTATATAAAAATACTTCTTGGTTTTTAGAATATTGTTTCCTAAATAATATCCTATTGGTGAGCCAACTGGTAAATGCAGAGGATCTTTTACTTCATTGTAAGGAATTCTGATCACTTCACCTAAACATTTTGCAATCATTTTAGATGTCATTCCCTCAGGTGTTGCTTTATTATTCAGGAACGTGTCAAGACCTGACCCTTAGAGCCTACCTTCCATTGACCGTGTTGACTCATCAGTAGGATAGATTTGTTTTTCTTTTGGTCCATTCAACAACAATAGATCTATACATGCCTTGTTTCAACAGGATGTTGTGTCTATTCCTTATGTCATGTTGGTCTATTCAACAACAATAGATCTATAGGAACCTTGTTTCAACAGGATGTTGTGTCTGTGCCTTGTCATACCAGTCCATTCAACAACAATAGATCTATACATGCCTTGTTTCAACAGGATGTTGTATCTATTCCTTATGTCATGCCTTATTGGAATGCTTTTATTGATAATATCTGTTGGACAAAGTTTGAATGTTGCCACACACAATCCAACTTATGAACAAAATTAAGGAAGTTTATTTTAAAATTATTCATAAATATTATCCTGCCAACCACTATATGAAGTAAAAAAAAAAAAAAACATTAATTCAAATTGTTGCATCTTTTTTGCATTTTTGGCCTTATATTCATGATGGAATCTGTGGCAAGACACCAGTAGATTCATAATTGACAGTGGTGGAAAAAGTACTCAATTGTCATACTTGAGTAAAAGTAAAGATACCTTAATAGAAAAAGTAAAAGTGAAAGTGACCCAGTAAAATACTACTTGAGTAAAAGTCTAAAAGTATTTGGTTTTAAATATACTTAAGTATCAAAAGTAAAAAGAATTGCTAAAGTGTACTTAAGTATCTAAAGTAAAAGTTTAAACCATTTCAAATTCCTTATATTAAGTAAACCAGACTGCACGATTATTTTAAATGTTTATATTTACGGATAGCCAGGGACACACTCCAACACTCAGAAATAACTTTCAAATGAAGCATTTGTGTTTAGTGAGCCCGCCAGATCAGAGGCAGTAGGGATGACCAGGGATGTTCTCTGTTTAGTGAGCCCACCAGATCAGAGGCAGTAGGGATGACCAGGGATGTTCTCTGTTTAGTGAGTCCTCCAGATCAGAGGCAGTAGGGATGACCAGGGATGTTCTCTTTTTAGTGAGTCCTCCAGATCAGAGGCAGTAGGGAGGACCAGGGATGTTCTCTGTTTAGTGAGCCCACCAGATCAGAGGCAGTAGGGATGACCAGGGATGTTCTCTGTTTAGTGAGCCCGCCAGATCAGAGGCAGTAGGGACGACCAGGGATGTTCTCTGTTTAGTGAGTCCTCCAGATCAGAGGCAGTAGGGATGACCAGGGATGTTCTCTGTTTAGTGAGCCCGCCAGATCAGAGGCAGTAGGGACGACCAGGGATGTTCTCTGTTTAGTGAGTCCTCCAGATCAGAGGCAGTAGGGACGACCAGGGATGTTCTCTGTTTAGTGAGCCCGCCAGATCAGAGGCAGTAGGGATGACCAGGGATGTTCTCTGTTTAGTGAGCCCGCCAGATCAGAGGCAGTAGGGATGACCAGGGATGTTCTCTGTTTAGTGAATCCTCCAGATCAGAGGCAGTAGGGATGACCAGGGATGTTCTCTGTTTAGTGAGTCCTCCAGATCAGAGGCAGTAGGGATGACCAGGGATGTACTCTGTTTAGTGAATCCTCCAGATCAGAGGCAGTAGGGATGACCAGGGATGTTCTCTGTTTAGTGAGTCCTCCAGATCAGAGGCAGTAGGGATGACCAGGGATGTTCTCTGTTTAGTGAGTCCTCCAGATCAGAGGCAGTAGGGATGACCAGGGATGTTCTCTGTTTAGTGAGCCCACCAGATCAGAGGCAGTAGGGATGACCAGGGATGTTCTCTGTTTAGTGAGTCCTCCAGATCAGAGGCAGTAGGGATGACCAGGGATGTAATCTGTTTAGTGAGCCCACCAGATCAGAGGCAGTAGGGATGACCAGGGATGTTCTCTGTTTAGTGAGTCCTCCAGATCAGAGGCAGTAGGGATGACCAGGGATGTTCTCTGTTTAGTGAGCCCACCAGATCAGAGGCAGTAGGGATGACCAGGGATGTTCTCTTGATAAGTGTGTGAATTGGACCATTTTCCTGTCAAAATGTAACGAGTAAAAATTACATAATTTTCTTTAGGAATGAAGTGAAGTAAAAGTAAAAGTTGGCTTAAATAGAAATAGTAAAGTACGGATACCCCAAAAAACGACTTAAGTAGTACTTTACACCACTGATAATTGAACACATTTATGAAGATTTTACACTATTATGGAGAGATGTACTGCTGGGATTCTTTACTTACGATAGAAATAAGTTGATTACAATTTTATGTAAATAATTCAATCATTATTTTGGCCAAATTTCAAATTCACAAATGTAAATGTACAAACAAAACACCACATTTTATTACCTTACAAAAATAAATGTAACTATATTTTAATTAAGACAATGAAATACTTTCCCAACAAAAATCTGTTAGAATTATAACTCTGTGCATGTCCCTTTTAAGGTCCTTGTGTAATGTGATATTGCCCCGCCCATATCCCCCCTAGCCTAAATGTCCTTTGTATATACTTATATATACCATGTACTTTTAATATTGATTTGTTGTTAATAAAAAATAAAGTTTGTATGCTAGCTCGGTAGCTAGCTCAAGATGGCTAATGCCAGCCACACCTCATGCCCTTCACAGACCGTGTGGCCAAATATTTGTATAATTTACCCAAGATAGAAAAGGGCCTGTTGTTTCCAATGTGAGCAAATTAATCATAGTGGACAGAACAAGCAGGGAAGTGGGCAGAGCCAAGCAGGAGCTAGCGAGATCCTATTGGCGCGTTCTACAATTTATTTGCATATTTCCGTTAGGGAACGCCTACTGTGTGAAGTGCGCGTGTCCAACAACTCAATATGTCCTCACACTCCTTCTAAACAACGCAATTTTTAGAAACTTTGGCAAAGGGAAAAGTCTACAACGTAGTCCACTCTGTTTGTTACAGATTCTAGTTATGGAAACAGAAAACTGTATTGAGAGCAAACGTTTCATCGATGAGAAAATGTGCAGAATGTTGGATGTTGGACAAAATCCATCTCACTCTATCATCTTTCACTGGGCTTTCACTGAGTGTGTAAAAAGTCCATCCTGCTCCTCTCCTCTCTACCCAACGTCCCCTTACAGTCCCTTCAGTTTACCTTAAATCCCGTTAGTTTGGCTGCTCAGCCTACCTAAAATATCCCTCACCCATCATAGCCATGCCATTCCCAACCAATCAGAGAGCTTGGAAATGTGCTTCTGGACACTGCACCCGCCCACTCAGGTCAGAGTGTTTTAAAAAAATAAATGTATTTAACCTTATTTACTGTCTTGTTCATGGGCAGAATGACAGACTTTTACCTTGTCAGCTCGGGGATTCAATCCAGCAACCTTTCGGTTACCGGACTAACGCTCTAACCACTAGGCTACCTGCCACATGCGGGACAACCTGTTATCGTCTGGACACTGCACCTGCCCACTCAGGTAAGTGTCATCATTGTCTGAAGGGAGAAGAAGCCTGTTTCTGAGGACTTTTTATTGTCGACAGTAACATGAATGTCTGAATGTTGTCAGTCCATCGAAATGTAAGTTGCAGGAGGGTTTGTCGGTGGTTTTACAGTTGAAGTCGGAAGTTTACATACACCTTAGCCAAATACATTTAAACTCAGTTTTTCACAATTCCTGACATGTAATCATCGTACAAAATTCCCTGTCTTAGGTCAGTTAGGATCACCACTTTATTTTAATAATGTGAAATGTCATAATAATAGTAGAGATAATGATTTATTTCAGATTTTATTTCCTTCATCACATTCCCAGTGGGTCAGAAGTTTACATACACTCAATTAGTATTTGGTAGCATTGCCTTTAAATTGTTTAACTTGGGTCAAACGTTTCAGGTAGCCTTCCACAAGCTTCCCACAATAAGTTGGGTGAATTTTGGCCCATTCCTTCTGACAGAGCTGGTGTAACTGAGTCAGATTTGTAGGCCTCCTTGCTCGCACACGCTTTTTTAGTAATGCCCACAAACTTTCAATAGGATTGAGGTCAAGGCTTTGTGATGGCCACTCCAATACCTTGACTTTGTTGTCCTTAAGCCATTTTGCCACATCTTTGGAAGTATGCTTGGGGTCATTGTCCATTTGGAAGACCCATTTGCGACCAAGCTTTAACTTCCTGACTGATGTCAAGAGATGTTGCTTCAATATATCCACATAATTTCCCTCCTCATGATGCCATCTATTTTGTGAAGTGCACCAGTCCCTCCTGCAGGAAAGCACCCTCACAACATGATGCTGCCACCCCCGTGCTTCATGGTTGGAATGGTGTTCTTCGGCTTGCAAGCCTCCCCCTTTTCCCTCCAAACATAACGATGGTCATTATGGCCAAACAGTTCTATTTTTGTTTCATCAGACCAGAGGACATGTCTCCAAAAAGTACGATTTTTGGCCCCATGTGCAGTTGCAAACCGTAGTCTGGCTTTTTTATGGCGGTTTTGGAGCACTGGCTTCTTCCTTGCTGAGCGATGTCGATATAGGACTCATTTTACTGCGGATATAGATACTTTTGTACATGTTTCCTCTGGCATCTTCACAAGGTCCTTTGCTGTTGTTCTGTGATTGATTTGCACTTTTCGCACCAAAGTACGTTCATCTGTAGAAGACAGAGCGCGTCTCCTTCCTGAGCGGTATGACAGCTGTGTGGTCCCATGGTGTTTATACTTGCGTACTATTGTTTGTACAGAGGAATGTGGTACATTCAGGCGCTTCGAAATTGCTCCCAATGACGAACCAGACTTGTGGAGGTCTACAATTTTTTTTCTGAGGTCTTGGCTGATTTCTTTTGATTTTCCCATGATGTCAAGCAAAGAGGCACCGAGTTTGAAGCTAGGCCTTGAAATACATCCACAGGTACACCTCCAATTGACTCAAGTGATGTCAATTAGCCTATCAGAAGCTTCTAAAGTCATTTTGAATTTTCCAACCTGTTTAAATGCACAGTCAACTTAGTGTATGTAAACTTCTGACCCACTGGAATTGTGATACAGTGAATTATAAGTGAAATAATCTGTCTGTAAACAATTGTTGGAAAAATTATCTGTGTCATACACAAAGTAGATGTCCTAACCAACTTGCCAAAACTATAGTTTGTTAACAAGAAATTGATGGAGTGGTTGAAAAACGAGTTTTAATGACTCCAACCTAAGTATATGTAAACTTCCGACTTCAACTCTACATGCTGTGTAATAATAGGTAATTACCACTAATTACTTACTGTTACTTTGATAGCTTTCAGACATACAGTACCAGTCAAAAATGTGGACACTCATACTCATTCCAGGGTATTTCTTTATATTTACTGTTTTCTACATTGTAGAATAATAGTGAAGACATCAAAACGATGAAATAACACATATGGAATCATGTAGTAACCCAAAAAACTTGAAACAATCAAAATATATTTTATATTCTTCAAAGTAGCCTTGATGACAGCTTTGCACACTCTTGGCATTCAATTCATGAAAAACAACAATGTAAGCTTAGGGTTAGGCATTAGGGTTAGCAGTGTGGTTAAGGTAAGGGTTAGGCATTAGGGTTAGCAGTGTGGTTAAGGTAAGGGTATTGGTATTGCTATCATTTTATTATACGGATTTAAATTGAAAATAAGTGATACAAAATTGTATCACATTACATTTTTTGTCATCTTTGAATATGTTTTAGTTTGATTTTTGGGGTTAGCAGTGTGGTTAAGGTTAGGTTTCAAATCAGATTTTATGATTGTGGTACTAAGTTTGAGCCTATTCCTGGAAACATTGAACCACTGTAGTTTACATCAATTATCATTTCTAAAGTGGAAGTTGGAAAAGTTATATTTGAGTGTTTCAGTGAATGGTTAGTGAGGGAGGCCCTGCTCTCTCGCTTCCCCAGTTGTTTAGTTAATTTTCATTCCAATCTCCTTTGCATTAGCGTAGCCTCTCCCGTAGCCTGTCTACTATGTGTCTGTCTATCCCTGTTCTCTCCTCTCTGCACAGGCCACACAAACGCTTCACACCGCGTGGTCGCTGCCACTCTAACGTGGTGGTCCCAGCGCGCACGACCCACGTGGAGTTCCAGGTCTCCGGCAGCCATGGAACTTCCGGTCTGCGGCCATCAAGGCAGAGTTAATCTCAGCCTATGCTACCCTCCAGTCCCTCGACTTCTTGGCGCTGACGGACACATGGATTACCACAGAAAACACTGCTACTCCTACTGCTCTCTCCTCGTCTGACCACGTGTTCTCGCATACCCCGAGAGCATCTGGTCAGCGGGTTGGTGGCACTGGAATCCTCATCTCTCCCAAGTGGACATTCTTTCTTTCTCCCCTGACCCATCTGTCTATCTCCTCCTTTGAATTCCATGCTGTCACAGTCACTAGCCCATTCAAGCTTAACATCCTTATCATTTATCGCCCTCCAGGTTCCCTTGGAGAGTTCATCAATGAGCTTGACGCCTTGATAAGTTCATTTCCTGAGGATGGCTCACCCCTCACAGTTCTGGGTGACTATAACCTCTATGGGACCGGCGGGACGAATTCGTCCCACCTACGTAACAGCCAGTGTAATCCTGTGGCGCGATTTTCAAAACGTTTGAAATGCTATTACTTCAATTTCTCAAACATATGACTATTTTACAGCTATTTAAAGACAAGACTCTTGTTAATCTAACCACACTGTCCGATTTCAAAAAGGCTTTACAACGAAAGCAAAACATTAGATTATGTCAGCAGAGTACCCAGCCAGAAATAATCAGACACCCATTTTTCAAGCTAGCATATAATGTCACAAAAACCCAGAAGACAGCTAAATGCAGCACTAACCTTTGATGATCTTCATCAGATGACACACCTAGGACATTATGTTATACAATACACGCATGTCTGTTCAATCAAGTTCATATTTATATCAAAAACCAGCTTTAACATTAGCATGTGACGTTCAGAAAAAGCATACCCCCCGCAAACTTCCGGGGAATTTACTAACAATTTACTAAATTACTCACGATAAACGTTCACAAAAAGCATAACAATTATTTTAAGAATTATAGATACAGAACTCCTCTATGCACTCGCTATGTCCGATTTTAAAATAGCTTTTCGGTGAAAGCACATTTTGCAATATTCTCAGTAGATAGCCCGGCATCACAGGGCTAGCTATTTAGACACCCACCAAGTTTAGCACTCACCAAAATCAGATTTACTATAAGAAAAATGTTATTACCTTTGCTGTCTTCGTCAGAATGCACTCCCAGGACTTCTACTTCAATAACAAATGTTGGTTTGGTTCAAAATATTCCATAGTTATATCCAAATATCCTCTGTTTTGTTCGTGCGTTCAAGACACTATCCGAATGGTAAAGAAGGGTGACGCGCACTACGCATTTTGTGACAAAAAAATTCTAAATATTCCATTACCGTACTTCGAAGCATGTCAACCGCTGTTTAAAATCAATTTTAATGCCATTTTTCTCGTAAAAAAACGATAATATTCCGACCGGGAAAGCGTGTTTAGGTTCAAAGACGAAAGAAAATAAAACATGGGGTCGACTCATGCACGCGCCTCAGCCCATTGTCCTCTGATAGAGCACTTGCCAAAAGCGCTAATGTTTTTCAGCCAGTGGCTGGAAATACATCATTCAGCTTTTTCCCGCCTTCTGAGAGCCTATGGGAGCCGTAGGAAGTGTCACGTTACAGCAAAGATCCTCAGTCTTCAATAAACAGAGTCAAGAAGCTCAAGGAATGGTCAGAGAGGGCACTTCCTGTACAGAATCTTCTCAGGTTTTTTCCTGCCATATGAGTTCTGTTACACTCACAGACACCATTCAAACAGTTTTAGAAACGTTAGGGTGTTTTCTATCCAAAGCCAATAATTATATGCATATTCTAGTTTCTGGGCAGTAGTAATAACCAGATTAAATCGGGTACGTTTTTTATCCTGCCGTGTAAATACTGCCCCCTACCCCCAACAGGTTAAGATGATGAACACTCTCTTTATATTACTGACTTGTTGACTGATTGATCCATTCATCCTTCCATCCCTCCTCAGCCTTCCTCTCCTCTGAAGACCCAGTCAGGGTGGAGCTCAGTCAGAGAGCTGTTGAGGGACTGGTTAGGAAGAACACTTCTACAGCCAGAGAGGTGAGAGGTCACACATGGTTTAGATGGTAAATATTTATGTCCCCTTAGTGGTTCATCACATAAGCAAAAGGGAATATGTTCCATCATCTATGTTTATGCCCGCTACCAAAACCTGCGGGCTCTCCTTCACTGCAGTCAACGTGAGTAAAACATTTAAACATGTTAATGCCCGCAAGGCTGCCGGCCCAGACGTCATCCCTAGCCGCGTCCTCAGAGCATACGCAGACCCACTGGCTGGTGTGTTTACGGACATATTCAATCAATCCCTATCCCAGTCTGCTGTTCCCACATGCTTCAAGAGGGCCACCATTGTTCCTGTTTCCAAGAAAGCTAAGGTAACTGAGCTAAATGACTACCGCCCTGTCGCACTCACTTCTGTCATCATGAAGTGCTTTGAGAGACAAGTCAAGGATCATATCACCTCCACCCTACCTGACACCCTAGACCCACTCCAATTTGCTTACCGCCCCAATAGGTCCACAAATGACACAATCGCAATCACACTGCATACTGGCAAAACCCATCTGGACAAGAGGAATACCTATGTAAGAATGCTGTTCATCGATTACAGCTCATCATTTAACACCATAGTACCCTCCAAACTTGTCATTAAGCTTGAGACCCTGGGTCTCGACCCCGCCCTGTGCAACTGGGTCCTGGACTTTGACGGGCCGCCCCCAGGTGGTGAGGGTAGGAAACAACATCTCCACTCCGCTGATCCTCAACACTGGGGCCCCACAAGGGTGCGTTCTCAGCCCTCTCCTGTACTCCCTGTTCACCCATGACTGCATGGTCATGCACACCTCCAACTCAATCATCAAGTTTGCAGACAACACTACAGTGGTAGGCTTGATTACCAACAACGACGAGACATCCTACAGGTAGGAAGTGAGGGCCCTCGGAGTGTGGTGTCAGGAAAATAACCTCACACTCAATGTCAACAAAACAAAGGAAATTATCGTGGACTTCAGGAAACAGCAGAGGGAGCACCCCCCTATCCACATCGACGGGAGAGAAGGTGGAAACGTTTAAGTTCCTCGGCGTACACATCACGGACAAACTGAAATGGTCCACCCACACAGACAGCGTGGTGAAGAAGGCGCAACAGCGTCTCTTCAACCTCAGGAGGCTGAAGAAATTTGGCTTATCACCAAAAACACTCACAAATTTTTTCAGATGCACAATCGAGAGCATCCTGTCGAGCTGTATCACTGCCTGGTACGGCAACTGCTCCGCCCACAACCATAAGGCTCTCCATAGGGTAGTGAGGTCTGCATAACGCATCACCGGGGGCAAACTACCTGCCCTCCAGGACACCTACACCACCCGATGTCACAGGAAGACCAAAAGGACAACAACCACCCGAGCCACTGCCTGTTCACCCCGCTATCATCCAGAAGGCGAGGTCAGTACAGGTGCATCAAAGCTGGGACCGAGAGATTGAAAAACAGCTTCTATCTCAAGGCCATCAGACTGTTAAACAGCCATCACTAACATTGAGTGGCTGCTGACAACATACTGACTCAAATCTCTAGCCACTTTAATAATTAAAAATTGGATGGAATAAATGTATCACTAGCCACTTTAAACAATGCCACTTTATATAATGTTTACATACGCTACATTACTCATCTCATATATATATATACAGCAAGGCCACAGAACATGACATAAACAGAGCTGTGGGAGACCACCTCAAGTCCCTGGTAGAGCCGGGGGTGGTGTTTACCACTCCACCACGCCTTCAGCAGACTGGAAACGTGGGATTGATCTGTTTGATCCATTTGTTTGTTTTCATTTTCAACATAAATGCACTGGATTCGTTAAGGTCAGTTATATTGGGTTAATTTGTTTTGCAAATTTTGTTCAAATCAAGATTTATTTATATAGCACATTTCAGACATGGACTAATAAAAACAATGAAAATAAAAACTGAAATATTTATTACACAACAAACATAAGACGATTAAAAAAACAAAAATAGTGCAAGAACTTTTTTTTTGTTAATCACATAAATATAATATAAATAGTATTCTTTCAATTCAGAGACTGGATTTTTCCGTGAGGCTAATATCCATATCATGCTGCAATCAATAGAACAGGGGGCAAACGTTTAGGGTTCTACATTGTGACATTATTAATTAAAATACTCCTCCTACAATGTTAAAAGCATTCAACTCCTTCATGTATGAATTGTCTGATGTTTAATCAGATATTTTATCAGAGTATCTTTTGTCACGTTGTTTTCGGCTATGAGACTTCTCTCCTGTGTGTGTTCTCTGGTGCTTAGTCAGCTGACTAGATTCAGTAAAACCCTTCCCACATTGATCACAGCTATAAGGTTTCTCTCCTGTGTGTGTTCTCTGGTGTACTATCAGGCTGCTTGAGTGACTAAAACTGTTGTCACATTGATCACAGCTATAAGGTTTCTCTCCTGTGTGTATTCTTTGGTGTGATTTTAAATATCCTGATATAACAAAACTCTTTCCACAGTCAGAGCAGTTGTAAGGTTTCTCTCCTGTGTGATTGCTCTGGTGTATAGTCAGCTGGCTAGATGAAGTAAAACTCTTCCCACATTGATCACAGCTATAAGGTTTCTCTCCAGTGTGAATTCTCTGGTGTGCTTTTAGTGAATCTGATCTTGAGTAACTCTTCCCACAGTCTGAGCAGTGGAAAGATTTATCTCCTGTGTGTTTTCTTTGGTGTATAGTCAGCTTGCTAGATGTAGCAAAACTCTTCCCACATTGATCACAGAGATAAGATTTCTCTCCAGTGTGAATTCTCTGGTGTGCTTTTAGTGAATCTGATCTTGAGTAACTCTTCCCACAGACAGAGCAGTGGTTAGTTATCTTCCCTGTGGGTGTCTGCAGCTGTTTCTTGAGATGTTCTGATGTGGAGAGACTCTTCTCTGCCTCGTCAGCTTCATGCCGTTGTTGAGGCTCCCCAGAGGATCCACAATAGTCACGTCTCTCTCCTGTGTGAACAACAAAGTCAGACAGATGGTTAAAGGCCACAACAGCAGAAATCCACTGTTTATTTTAGCTAAAAGGTGATGCCCATGACGTACAATAATTTGTCCTTAATGTTTAAATGCTTTTATAAACTTATTTGACAATTGTCTTAGTCAAGTGAGCAACAATAGCCATTCTGTCTTATTTCTTTCCTATTAGCAGTAAAGTGGATGATTGTAGGCTAGAAATCATTTATTACAGTTGCTGAAACCCTAAGCAGACTTTTAGTCACCAATATAGGCCCCTCCAATGTAGACCCCACCAATACATGCCCATCCAATTCAGGCCCCTCCAATATAGGCCCCTTTCTGTAATTGCAAAAAAATTGCGGCATTAAGATCTGTGTTGCTATTCACGAATTCACCACCTGGGGGAAAACTCAGGGGAGTTCTCATAGGCTGCCAGCAAAAATAGCCTCCATTTACAGATTGCTTATGAGTGCATTTCACACTACTTTTGAATTACAATTGTAAGGCTCATTTGAATGTCCTGCTTAATACGTTTGTGTCATCGTCGCAGATCAACTCCTTTAACTCTTCTGACTTCAACCAATAAAATGCTCTTTGGCTAGCTTTGCTACCAGCCTATGTCAATGAGCGTTAGCATTCAAGCTAACAGCTGCTGCATCCAAAATACATATTTTGCAACTATCACAACTTAGAAAAAGAGCTGATCTTTTTGTTGCAGGTGCCTGGTATCAATGGAATAACATGAGAGAAAAAATAAGTAACTCCCACACTGCTCTTTATTAAGCTTTACGTATCGGCCTCAAACCTTCGACAGAGCTTCTAAATGGCGTATCATAACCTGTAGTTGGAGGAAACATGAGGAAGTAATGCAGCTTTATTTATTTACATTTTTTAACCCCCAATTTCGATCTTGTCTCGTCACTGCAACTCCTTGGGAAGTCGAAGGTCGAGTCATGCGTCCTCCAAAACATGACCCGACAAACTGCGCTTCTTAACACCCACCAGCTTAACCAGGAAGACAGCCGCACCAAAGTGTCGGAGGAAACACTGTTCACTTTATGACTGAGCTCGGCCTGAAGGCGCCCGGCCCGCCACAAGGAGTCACTAGAGCGCGATGAGCCAAGTAAAGCCCCCCCAGCCAAATCCTCCCTTAACCTGGACGACGCTGGGCCAATTGTGCTCCGCCCTATGGGACTCCCGATCACAGACGGTTGCGATACAGCCCGGAATCAAAACCGGGTCTGTAGTGACGCCTCTAGCAGTACCGCTGTGCCCTCTAACGCAGCTTTAAAAAGGTGATACACTTAGAATCCCATTCAGGAAAAAAGGCATTCAAACATTTAGCTGTGATTTTCACACTTTCTCTACATTAATGGGAAACATATTTAGAAAAGGAATATTTTCACCAAATTGCCTGAGAGCAGTTTATTTTTATTTTATTAAATAGACATTCAAAGCTGTACACCATCAATAACATGAATTGACCCCCAAGTCCAAGCAATAAGCTCAGAGTACAAAGACAAAATACCTGAAGTATTACTTGTTTACCCTCGACCATCTCTATGTACTGGTAGACAAATTACAGAAAAATAGGTTAAAACATGAATTAATTAATGTTCTATAGCTTGTTATTACCTGTTGACTGCGGTACTCAAATGCCCTGTTCACACTTAACCTGCTTCCAGCCCAACAATGGCAATGCAGACAAGATAACTAGCTAGATTTAGCAAACATTTAGCTTCATAATTACCAGCTAGCTGAACATGCAAAATATCTACCTCAATCAATAACCCAATAGCTAGCTATTTAGCTATCATTTCATAATGTCTAGCTAGCCAGCCAGCTAGTTGAACATGTAAATAAACTACCTCAAGCTATAACCCAATAGCTAGCTTTTTAGCTATAATTGCATAATGTCTAGCTAGCTAGCCAGCCAAATTAGCATGTGTCCCAATCAACATTAACAGCATAACGCAACTGGCCAGCTCAGCTAGCTGTCTAAACGTTGCTTTATCCCGCAACGAGACATCTGTAAACAATGGCAAGCTTTAACGGTACCTGTATGCAACTGTCTAGGTAGCAATGAAAATGACTTTGATACAGTTGAGACAATAACGTATGTACCTGTAGGTATCTTGGCATTTAGAGGTGGACCGATTAATCGGCATGGCCGATTAATTAGGGCCGATTTCAAGTTTTCATAACAATTGGTAATCGGTATTTTTGGCCACCGATTTGCCAATTAAAAAATAATAATAATAAATGTACACCTTTATTTAACTAGGCAAGTCAGATTAAGAACACATTCTTATTTTCAATGACGGCCTAGGAATGGGGGTTAACTGCCTTGTTCAGGGGGGATTCGGGGATTCGTTTTTGTAACCTTCCGGTTACTAGTCCAACGCTCTAACCACCTGCCTTACGTTGCACTCCACGAGGAGCCTGCATGGCAGGCTGACTACCTGTTACGCGAGGGCAGCAAGAAGCCAAGGTAAGTTGCTAGCTAGCATGAAACCTATCTTATAAAAAACTATCAATCTTAACATAATCACTAGTTAACTACACATGGTTGATGATATTACTAGTTTATCTAGCGTGTCCTGCGTTGCATTTAATCGATGCGGTGCCTGTTAATTTCTCATCGAATCACAGCCTACTCGACAAACGGGTGATGATTTAACAAGCGCATTTGCGAAAAAAGCACTGTCGTTGCACCAACCATAAACATCAATGGCTTTCTTTAAAATCAATACACAAGTATATATTTTTAAACCTGCATATTTAGTTAATATTGCCTGCTAACATGAATTTGTGTCACTTCTCTTGCGTTCCGTGCAAGCAGTCAGGGTATATATAGCAGTTTGGGCCGCCAGGCTCATTGCGAACTGTTTGAAGTCCATTTATTCCTAACAAAGGCCATAATTATTTTGCCAGAATTGTACATAATTATAAATTAACATTGAAGGTTATGCAGTGTAACAGGAATATTTACACTTAGGGATGCCACCCGTTAGATAAAATATGGAACGGTTCCATTATTTCACTGAAATAATAAACGTTTTGTTTTCGAAATGATAGTTTCCGAATTCGACCATATTAATGACCAAAGGCTCATATTTCTGTGTGTTATTATGTTATAATTAAGTCTATGATTTGATAGAGCAGTCTGACTGAGCGATGGTAGGCAGCAGCAGGCTCATAAGCATTCATTTAAACAGCACCTTCGTGCGCTTTGCCAGTAGCTCTTTGCAATTCTCCGTGCATTGCGCTGTTTATGACTTCAAGCCTATCAACCCCCGAGATTAGGCTGGTGTAACCGATGTGAAATGGCTAGCTAGTTAGCTAATGGCGTTTCAAACGTCACTCACTCTGAGACTTGGGAGTGGTTGTTCCCCTTGCTCTACATGGGTAACGCTGCTTCGAGGGTGGCTGTTGTCGATGTGTTCCTGGTTCGAGCCCAGGTAGGAGCGAGGAGAGGGACGGAAGCTATACTGTTACACTGGCAATACTAAAGTGCCTATAAGAACATCCAATAGTCAAAGGTATATGAAATACAAATCGTATAGAGAGAAATAGTCCTATAATTCCTATAATAACTACAACCTAAAACTTCTTACCTGGGAATATTGAAGACTCATGTTAAAAGGAACCACCAGCTTTCATATGTTCTCATGTTCTGAGCAAGGAACTTAAACGTTAGCTTTTTTACATGGCACATATTGCACTTTTACAACACTTTGTTTTTGCATTATTTAAACCAAATTGAACATGTTTCATTATTTATTTGAGGCTAAATTGATAGTATTTAGGTATTAAGTTAAAATAAGTGTTAATTCAGTATTGTTGTAATTGTCATTATTACAAATAAATAAATAACAATCGGCCAATTAATCGGTATCAGGTTTTTTTTGGGGTCATCCAATAATCGGTATCGGCGTTAAAATCATAATCGGTCGACCTCTAATTTTAACTGTAGACTCTTACTGGTGTATGGATTATGATGATTCACAGCAAACAAAAACACTTTCTGAATAATCCTTCCCACTCAGCTTCAACCAGTTCAGACTGCTGTGTTGATAAAAGCAGCTGAAAGATGTAGCAACACTTTGCTTGTAGTCCAAGATGACAATATTAATAGATCCAAATGGATCTTTGAAATACCACGATAACAGGGGGATGTGCAATTTGACAGAGAAACCTTGAGTCACAGAATGGACTCTTTCTCGTGAATGTCCCAGCCCCCTCATTATCTCAACCAATCATGGCTGTGCTACATTCTGAATTTTCTAAACAGCTTTGTGAAATCACATTTTATTTATATTTCCAGATTACATAATAGTTTGTTAGTAAAGTACATGAAAGTTCACATGTTCAAGGAGGAATTTCTGCCCAAAAAAAGAGACATTTTGATAAAAATTGTAGTTTTTTATGTTCAAATGCCTCTCCTGTGAAATAGTGACGTGCGAAATACACCCAGCTTTCTGTAACGGATCACACGTGACCGACCGGCTCGATTCTGTCTTATGTAGCAACATTAGAAATTGTGTTTTTAACATTGGATAAAAGTAGAGACTCAAGAGCTAGAAAATGGTATATCATACACTACAGTTGAGGAACAATGGGAAAGTAATTCTGCTTTTAAAGTTGATAAACTTGTAATATGGCCCTTGAATGTTTTGTTACACCTACTGGATAGCTCTTCTTTGTCTACACCCATTCACAAATATCTCCTACAGTCAAACCTTTAAATATTGCCCAAGACGTTGCCAGACTGTTGGTGGAGTAGGCGCGTACACAGCTAGGTAACCTTTGACCCTTGCTGCTATACGCCAGTGGGAGAGAGGCTGCTTAGGGAGTGCCCTACCATGACCCTGAATATCCACAATATTTTCCATGACCCTTCTGTTTAAAGGTTATCCAAGCTTGGACAGTTCCAGAACATACGGATGATATCACCTGTACTTGACTGACATCTCCAGCATAGGTTGGATTCTATCAAACCCATTCTGATCTGCCTCAGAGGAGTCCAATAAATCTGATTGAACACTTTAAATTGAATCAGCTTGGACCAGGCATCTCTCATAGGGAGGAGCATCCAACACTACTCACTCTGCCCCTACTCAGATGGTATTGCGCCGTCGCAACCTTCGCTCTCTCTCTCCTGCTACTCTCTCCTCTTCCATCCTATCATCTCTTCCCTCTGCTCAATCCTTCTCCAACCAATCTCCTGATTCTGCCTCCTCAACCCTCCTCTCCTCCCTTTCTGCATCCTTTGACTCTCTATGTCCCCTATCCTCCCGGCCGGCTCGGTCCTCCCCTCCTGCTCCATGGCTTGACGACTCATTGCGAGCTCACAGAACAGGGCTCCGGGCAGCCGAGCGGAAATGGAGGAAAACTAGCCTCCCTGCGGACCTGGCATCTTTTCACTCCCTCCTCTCCACATTTTCTTCCTCTGTTTCTGCTGCTAAAGCCACTTTCTACCACTCTAAATTCCAAGCATCTGCCTCTAACCATAGGAAGCTCTGTGCCACCTTCTCCTCCCTCCTGAATCCTCCTCCCCCTCCTCCCTCTCTGCGAACGACTTTGTCAACCATTTTGAAAAGAAGGTTGACGACATCCGATCCTCGTTTGTTAAGTCAAACGACACCGCTGGTCCTGCTCACATTGCCCTACCCTATGCTTTGACCTCTTTCTCCCCTCTCTCCAGATGAAATCTTGCGACTTGTGACAGCCGGCCGCCCAACAACCTGCCCGCTTCTTCTCAAAAAACCTATACTCGATCCCTCCGATGTCAACAACTACAGACCAGTATCCCTTCTTTCTTTCCTCTCCAAAACTCTGGAGCGTGCCGTCCTTGGCCAGCTCTCTTGCTATCTCTCTCAGAATGACCTTCTTGATCCTAATCAGTCAGGTTTCAAGACTGGTCATTCAACTGAGAATGCTCTTCTCTGTGTCACGGGGGCTCTCCACACTGCTAAAGCTAACTCTCTCTCCTCTGCTCTCATCCTTCTAGACCTATCTGCTGCCTTTGATACTGTGAACCATCAGATCCTCCTCTCCACCCTCTCCGAGTTGGGCATCTCCGGCGCGGCCCACGCTTGGATTGCGTCCTACCTGACAGGTCGCTCCTACCAGGTGGCATGGCGAGAATCCGTCTCCGCACCACGTGCTCTCACCACTGGTGTCCCCCAGGGCTCAGTTCTAGGCCCTCTCCTATTCTCGCTATACACCAAGTCACTTGGCTCTGTCATATCCTCACATGGTCTCTCCTATCATTGCTACGCAGACGACGCACAATTAATCTTCTCCTTTCCCCCTTCTGATAACCAGGTGGCGAATCGCATCTCTGCATGTCTGGCAGACATATCAGTGTGGATGACGGATCACCACCTCAAGCTGAAACTCGGCAAGACGGAGCTGCTCTTCCTCCCAGGGAAGGACTGCCCGTTCCATGATCTCGCCATCACGGTTGACAACTCCATTGTGTCCTCCTCCCAGAGTGCTACGAGCCTTGGCGTGACCCTGGACAACACCCTGTCATTCTCCGCTAACATCAAGGCGGTGACCCGATCCTGTAGGTTCATGCTCTACAACATTCGCAGTGTACGACCCTGCCTCACACAGGAAGCGGCGCAGGTCCTAATCCAGGCACTTGTCATCTCCCGTCTGGATTACTGCAACTCGCTGTTGGCGGGGCTCCCTGCCTGTGCCATCAAACCCCTACAACTCATCCAGAACGCTGCAGCCCGTATGGTGTTCAACCTTCCCAAGTTCTCTCACGTCACCCCGCTCCTCCGCACACTCCACTGGCTTCCAGTTGAAGCTCGCATCTGCTACAAGACCATGGTGCTTGCCTACGGAGCTGTGAGGGGAACAGCACCTCCGTACCTTCAGGCTCTGATCAGTCCCTACACCCAAAGAAGGGCACTGCGTTCATCCACCTCTGGCCTGCTCGCCTCCCTACCTCTGCGGAAGCACAGTTCCCGCTCAGCCCAGTCAAAACTGTTCGCTGCTCTGGCACCCCAATGGTGGAACAAGCTCCCTCACGACGCCAGGACAGCGGAGTCAATCACCACCTTCCGGAGACACCTGAAAGCCCACCTCTTTAAGGAATACCTGGGATAAGATTAAGTAATCCTTCTACCCCCCCAACCCCCAAAAAAGATATAGATGTACTATTGTAAAGTGGTTGTTCCACTGGGTATCATAAGGTGAATGCACCAATTTGTAAGTCGCTCTGGATAAGAGCGTCTGCTAAATGACGTAAATGTTACAGCCTTATTCTAAAATGGATAAAATAAAATCCTAAGAAATCTACACACAATACCCCATGCTGACAAAACGAAAACAAGTTTATATTTTTGCGAATGTATTTCAAAATAAAAAACAGAAATACCTTATTTACATAAGTATTCAGACCCTTTTCTATGAGACTTGAAATTGAGCTCAGGTGCATCCTGTTTCCATTGATCATTCTTTCCACAACTTGATTGGAGTCCACCTGGTAAATTCAATTGATTGGACACGATTTGGAAAGGCACACACCTGTCTATATAAGGTCCCACAGTTGACAGTGCATGTCAGAGCAAAAACCAAGCCATGAGGTTGAAGGAATTGTCCGTAGAGCTCCGAGACAGGATTGTGTCAACGCACAGATCTGGGGAAGGATACTAACAAATATCTGCAGCTTTGAAGTTCCCCAAGAACACAGTGGCCATCATTCTTAAATGGAAGAAGTTTGGAACCACCAAGACTCTTCCTAGAGCTCGCCGCCCGGCAAAACTAAGCAATCGGGGGAGAAGGGCCTTGGGCACCTAAAGACTCTCAGACCATGAGAAACAAGATTCTCTGGACTGATGAAACCAAGATTGAACTCATTGGCTTGAACGTCACGTGTCAATTCTGGAGGAAACTTGGCACCATCCCTACGGTGAAGCAAGGTGGTGGCGGCATCATGCTGTGGGAATGTTTTTTAGCGGCAGGAATTGGGAGACTAATCAGGATCAAGGGAAAGATGAACCGAGCAAAGTACAGAGAGATCCTTGATGAAAACCTGCTCCAGAGTGCTCAGGACCTCAGACTGGGACGAAGGTTTACCTTCAAGACGGACAAGACCCTAAGCACATAGCCAAGATACTGCAGGAGTGGATACGGGACAAGTCTCTGAATGCCCTTGAGTGGCCCAGCCAGAGCCCAGACTTGAACCCGATCGAGCATCTCTGGAGAGACCTGAAAATAGCTGCGCAGCAACACTCCCCATCCAACCTGACAGAGCTTGACAGGATCTGCTGAGAAGAATGGGAGGAACTACCGAAATACACGTTGGCCAAGATTGTAGCGTCATACCCAAGAAAACTCAATGCTGTAATCGCTGCCAAAGATGCTTCAACAAAGTACTGAGTAAAGGGTCTTCAATACTTATGACAATGTGATATTTCATTTTTTTTAAATTATATTATATTTATTATGCAAACATTTCTTTAAGACACTGTTTTTGCTTTGTCATTGGGGTATTGTGTGTAGATGAGGGAAAAAAACATTGAATCCATTTTTAGAATAAGGCTGTGAATGTGGAAAAAGAAAAAAAAGGAAAAAGGTCAAGGGATACACAGTGTTTCCTCTGGGGGAAAGTTGGTGGGGGCATTTAAGGGGAGTTCCGGGGGCCTCCCCCCAAAACAAAAATGTATAAGTCCTCAAAAGCTTGGTTCTGGTGACGTTTTTTAAAGGAAAAAACTCAAACAAACCATCTAAAATATAATTTCCATCCCCAGAAATGAGCTCAATAACGTATTGGTAAAATTATTATAGTATACAGGATGCAATTTAAGATTGAGTACTGCAGCTTTCTAAAGAAACACAACAGAGACCTTCTTTCTGAGGTAAAGTTGGATTTATATTCACACATTCAGACATTCAACAGACATTGGCCAAATGCCATTTAAAATGGTAAAAATCAATAACTAATTAATTGATTGTCACAGAAACATCAAACTAGGTATGATTTATTCTATAAATGTCTAGCCTACTTTTACCACCTTTGTTTTGAATAAAAATTACAGTTTTGATTTTATAGAAATACATAAAATCTATATAATGCTTCATTTCAATTCAGATTCATGCTACTGAAAAGAAAATAAGTGATTAATAACTAGTTTGTTTTAGTTTATCCAACACATTGGTTTCATTCACAGCATTTAAAAACAAAATGTTTTTACCTCCTCTCTGAACAGAGCCCAGAACTGCTCCCTGGTCTTTGGTCTTCTCCACCTGGCCTCTCCCTCTCCTCCTCCTCCTTGATGTTGAATGGTCCCAGACCCATTAGGTCATCGAGGTCCTGGTGGAGTTGGCTCAGAAATAAACACATAACGCTGTCGACTAGTTCAGACTAAATATGCACCAACATGTTTAACCCTTCGCCTAATTAAAGGAAATGTGACTCACCATGTGGCGTATTATAAAGCCAAGGCTTCAGTCTTATCAATTTTAAGCCACTTTGGGTTCCATATGGGTTGGCGGTGGTGCTCACTTGGCCTTCCTCCTCTCTCCTCCTCTCCTTTTATCTACTCCTATTTCTTCTCCTTCTCTACTCTCCTCTGTTCCACTCTGTCCCTCATGCATCCCTACCTCTTTCCCAGGATTCTGCCTCTTCTCTGTCTAGAAAAGTAAGCCATACACTTGTTATAAAAATGATAGCTTAAGCTTTTAAAAGAGTTAACTAAAGAAAGTTTCATTTAATTCAGGCTGATTTGAGGTTAGCTAGCTAAGTTAACATTACCTGACACTCTTGTCCAAGCTCCCCCTTTCTCTTTCGCAGCTGTGCCTGGAAATATTTCAATAAACTCATCTGAGAAAAAAAAAATGAATGGAAGACAGATAAATGTAGCTATCTTGCTTGCGCTTGATACAGTTCCAAAACAACTAGCTAGCTAACTTGCTAGCCAAGTAACGTTAGTTAACAATGTATCCATCATCAACATACTGGTGGATATTAGATAGTTAAAGTTACAATATCATAGATCTGAATGATGTTTGTAGAGTTTGTAGGTTATAGCTAGCTGATGTAGTTAACTAGCTGGCTAGCTAACGTTAGTCAAACAAAACAAGCTAATGTACCTTTATTGCAGTTTCTCACCCAGGAGCACTCTGAGGTTGATTCAAGGCAATTGTGTTTCGCGCAGCAGAGCTTCTGTACTACGAACCGGTCACTTGCGCACTGGTCACTGGCGTGCTGTGTTTCTTGAGTTGCAGGCTGCCTGCCACAGCTCACAGAGCTAAATAACCTTCAGAACTGTGTTGAACCCAGACAGATTATCTATTTACCAAGAAAAGCAAATGTGCTTTACAGAACTTTATTGAAACTATGTTTGGTAGAAATAGGATGTTTCTTTTGGTGTGGCGGCAACGATTCTATCGTGGCGCAGAGACACACTTAAATGAGTAAACACTGACTGTATATTTGCGACTGTTCAACCAACAGCCTGTCGACCAAACAATCAACCAGTCGACTAAATGGGGTCAGGCATTATAGCAATTGATTCTTGAAGAATATAACTTAGAAATGCCTCAAATGTTTCAACTGTATTTCCCCATCAGAAACCAAAACATAAGCTTGTATAACGCCACTGTTCATAAACAAGCACTGTATAGCCTCAATCTGGTTATACTATCGTAATGACATCATGGATGGCCAGTCCTTGTATTCATAGTGTAGTGAATTCAGGGGGTAGCCCTGAGCGGGACTCAAACCTGAGTCAGTGACTGTCAAGCCAACACCTTATAACTGTTATGCCAAGATGTCTGAACTTCTTGAAGAGGTCGCTAGGTTTTGGGTTAAGGTTGCTACAATAGCTTTCTCTATGAATGTGAGAGTGGTTACATTTCTCCAGCCCCATTCCTCAGCTGTTTACCAAACCAAGTCTCAGGGCTGATATTTTGTTTCTGTTTAAATCCTAGGTTGTCCCTTTAAAAAAGCCACAATCAAATCAACCAACCTGCAGTTCAAACAGTAACAAAGCGTCACTCTGCCACTGTTTAGGTAATAAGATGATGGGGCTGGAGAAATGTAACTACTTTCAAATTCATAGACAGACCTATGGATGCAAGGACTGACCATCCATGATATCACCATTATAGTTTTAACCATGTTGAGGCTACACAGTGTTGATTTACATTGTTTCTAAACATTGGAGTAAAAAAAAGCTTATTTGGGGATCTGATGGGGTACAACAGTTGAACTAAGCTCATGAGGCCTGTGTTATATTCTTCATGAATCAATAGCTATATATAAATAATTTAAAAGTCACAATATGGACGTAGCAATTGCAGATTTCCCCTTTAACACCAAACATCAGTTCAACAACTGCAGAGTTTGTGCCTCTGTATTTAAGACAGTACTTACTAGTGTTAATCAGGGAACGGTTTCCCAAAACCATCTTATGGCTAAGTTCATCATTAGAACCATTGGACGCCTTAAGATGCATTTGGTAAACCGGGCCCAGATATCCAGTTTCCTCCTCTTCTTCCTTTTTCACTCCAAAAACTGCATCCTCGTCTTCCTCTTCTTTCACTGTAACGTCTTTCTCTTCATCTTTCACTGTAACAGCCTCACCCTCTACTTGTTGTTGTATTGTAACAGCCTCCTCTTCCTCCTCCTCTTTAACGAGAGTTTCTTTCTCCGTCCAGCAGACCTCTTCTTTAGCAGGAGGAGAGTAGCTTAGTGAACTCATTGTCGGGGAGGTTAGCTAGCTAGGCTAATGCTAACTTAACCAGCCCGCTAGCTGACTAATAACAACAACACCGTAAATATGAAATTAAATCGGATAACTAACTAGACGACAGAAGTGGGTTTAAAACACAGTGGCTAATATGCACGAAAGCCTCTGAAGAGCTTTATTGGTTCGGCTATTTTGTCTAGCAAGCTACCGAGGTGGCTGAATAACTGTTGTTGCTGTTGAAAGAAGCGTCCCGTCCACTAGATTATACGTCACACTAACAGCATTACCTTAAATTTCCACACCGCCATCTGTTGACTGGAGTGGGTAACGCAGTTGAGTAAAATCTATATTTTATTTTCAGACAAAAAGTTAAAGTGTAGGAATCATGAGTTTTACTCACCAGTGTAACAACACAGTGTGGTTAAAGACTTAGTAACTTAGTTGTAGTTACGATATGGTTACCTATAAGTACAAAGAATTATTTTTGTTTTTATTACATATTTCTTAACTTATTTCCAGATATCTTCTAAACTACCCAGAATGTACAATTTTGCAATGTAAAATTGATGTACTCTGTGCTACGGAGGTCTTATACTAACTAAAACTCTGTTTATTACATATTCTAGTTATGGAAACAGAAAACTGTATTGAGATCATCAATGAGAAATGTTTGCAGAATGTCGGCCAGAATCCATCCGGCTACTTCTTCTCCCACAGGGTTTCCTCTCATCACCATATTTGGTAGTGAGTGGAAACGCCAACCGGATGTTTCACATTTATTCCTCAGGTGAAATATCTGGCTCATTGTTCTATCTGTAGTGGTTGTGTTATTAGGTGGTGGGCCGAAGCTGAAAATAGTGAAGTTAATCGGTCCCAGTCGAGGTAGGACCAGATTTTTTTGTATATGACCGTAAAATATTGTTATGAAGACTATAGCATTTGTTGGCACCTTCAATTCTTGCACATTTGCTCATAAAAAGTACATTTCAACAGTCTTCTCAGGCAAATTTGACCAACTCCTAAACTTGGAACCAATCTGAAGTCCCTTCTTATGGAGGCAGCCAATGGCCTGCTTTTATCTACTATATAACTACAGCCCCTTGTGAAAACGTGAGCTGCTGTCTGATGAAGAGAAACAGATAAATCTATCTCCCAAAGACTGAAATATTCAGTACAAGAATTCTCTTGATAGTATGAAGAGGTAACTACACCATTTATCCAATTTATTGAAAGCTAGCCAATGTTACAGTTTGAATAGCCTAGTCAGCTACTGTACATGTCCATTTGTATTTCATTAGCTAGCTATCCATGTCAGTTAATAGCATTTTTAAAAATCATGTTTTGGCCTGATTATATGTCTCATTTCAGGTAACTAGCTGCAGGCTTAAAGATACATTCCAATCATATACTTTCCACAGAAACCCAAATAAAAGCATGTATATAGAAAGAAATGTTTGTGTAATGTATCCTAGAATGGAGGTTTAAAGATGACTGCTGCATATTAGCCAATACATATAGTCTAGCCTACACATATAGCATAGCCAATACATATAGCGTAGTCTACACATATAGCATAGCCTACAGATATAGCATAGCCTACACATATAGCGTAGTCTACACATATAGCATAGCCTACAGATATAGCATAGCCTACACATATAGCATAGCCTACAGATATAGCATAGCCTACACATATAGTGTAGTCTACACATATAGCATAGCCTACAGATATAGCATAGCCTACACATATAGTCTAGCCTACACATATAGCATAGCCTACACATATAGCGTAGCCTACACATATAGCATAGCCTACAGATATAGCATAGCCTACACATATAGCGTAGCCTACACATATAGCATAGCCTACAGATATAGCATAGCCTACACATATAGCATACCTTACAGTACAATCTTCTCTAAAAACAGTTGTACATTGTGCTGTGCAATAAGATACCCAAAGTTTGATTTCTAAACCACATGAGTTCTCAAATAGCAGTTGACCAATACCATGGAAACTGATAAAGAGCCGGTAGGATTACAGAAAAAGCAGTTGGGAAATTCATGTTTGAGTTTCAAATACTAACTGTTCTGTGAATGTGAGTATATTTAGGTGGTTTACATGGTTTGGCTGGGGTAGGCCGTCATTGTAAATAAGACTTCGTTCTTAACTGACTTGCCTAGTTAAATAAAAGTTAAATAAAAATAAAATACAAAATTCACTTTCCTCCACACAAAATCTTACCAATCCATGCATTATTCTACTAACTATGACTGAGTGTGAGACATGATTTCCAGAATGTATGTTTCATGCATATACAGTGCCAGTCTAAAGTTTGGACAGACCTACTCATTTAATAAAAAACTGGTGCTTCCTGCTTTAGTTTTTGCTTGGTTTTGCTTGTAAGCAGGAATCATGAGGATAGAATTATGGTCAGTTTTGATAAATGGAGGGCGAGGGAGAGCTTTGTACGTGTCACGTATCTCAAGGAGCAGGAAACGGGTGAGTCAGGCGCAGGAGATGAAATGTCCGTAGAATACATATTTAATAATGTCCAGAGTGAATACAACGACTAGGCAGGGTGCAAACCACAACCAAGAAGGAGAACAGCTCCAAACTCAAAAATACACGGGGCGCAGCCCGGCAACCCTATAGCCTATCAACAATGTTGTGTAAATAAAACACATAGGAAAAAACATCCAGCCCTTAACCTTAACGTAACACAGAACAATCCCGCACAAATCCCAAACAAGAAACAGACAAACTAAATACTCTCCCACTAATTACAAACAAGGAACAAGTGCGTACTAAACAGACATAACCAACAGACACATGAAACATGGATCGGGGGCAGCTAGTAGGCCGCCGAGCGCCACTCGACCGGGGAGTGGCGCCACCTTCTGTGGACGTTATGACAGTACGTGTCTCTGTGTATGGAGTAAAGGTGGTCTAGTTTTTTCCCCTCGTTGCACATTTAACACGCTGGTAGAGATTAGGTAGAATGGATGAGTTTCCCTGCATTAAAGTCCCCAGCCACTAGGAGTGCTGCCTCTGGATTAGCATTTTCCGGTTTGCTTATGGCCTTATACAGCTCATTGAGTGCGGTCTTAGTGCTAGCATCGGTGTGCAGTGGTATATAGAACAGCTATGAAAAATATAGATGTAAACTCTCTAGGTAGATAGTGTGGTCTACAGCTTATCATGAGATACTCCACCTCAGGTGAGCAAAACCTCGAGACTTCCTTAGATTTCGTGCACCAGCTGTTGTTTACAAATATACATAGTCCGTCGCCCCTTGTCTTACCAGAGGCAGCTGTTCTATCCTGCCGAAAAAGCTTAATCATGTCGTCGTTCAGCCACGACTCGGTGAAACATAAGATATTCGTTTTAAATGTCCCGTTGGTAGGATATACGTGCTCATAGTTTGTGTATTTTATTATCGATTGATTGTACTTTGGCTAATAGGACCAATGGTAAAGGTAGATTAACTGGTTATGGGATCGTAAAATGACAGCCATCTCCTTCGGCGACATTATTATCTCTATACTATTCTGAGTGGTGACGCAAGGCTCACAACCGTGGCTAAATCCACTGGATTCTATTATGGGCCCTATAGCATTCACATGATAATGGAGTCAGATTGATGAATGTAGTTTATTATTATTATTCAACATCATTATTACACATCTACAAAATGGAGACACCTCATCCTCAGTCGATGGGGATTTCCACCAAGCTACAAAATGGTTGGATCATTTCCACCAACCTACATAATGGTTGGATCATTTCCACCAACCTACATAATGGTTGGATCATTTCCACCAACCTACATAATGGTTGGATCATTTCCACCAAACTACATAATGGTTGGATCATTTCCACCAACCTACATAATGGTTGGATCATTTCCATCAACCAACATAATGGTTGGATCATTTCCACCAACCAACAATGGTTGGATCATTTCCAAACTAAATGGTGACTCAGCCAGTTGATGAGTATTTCTATATTACACTACAATTTCAAAATGTTCAACAAAAATGTACTGGATTGGTTGAAAAGTGATAGGGAACTAACATACTATGCACTATTTAGATATACTGAATATATACTGTTTTTCATTTTTTTAAAAACATCATTTTTTCAATTTGACCTTTTATTTAACGAGGCAAGTCAGTTAAGAACAAATTCTTATTTACAATGAAGATGGGGAAGAGTGGGCTAACTGCCTTGTTCAGGTCGACAGAGTTGTACCTTGTCAGCTCAGGGATTTGATCCAGAAACCTTTCGGTTACTGGCCCAACGCTCTAACCACAAGGCAACCTGCCACCCTATACTGAATTTATAGTTTATCATACTAAGATGGACCAAGATATGTGTTGCTTTTACACACATTTGTTCATTGGTTTTGAAAGAATATGTTGATTGGTCGGTCATTCATTGGGTTCATTTGTTTTACAATATGCTCAAATCAAATCAAGCTTTATTTATATAGCACATTTCAGACATGGATGCAACACAATGGCTTCACAGGGAAAATGTAATAAAAAAAACTATGAAAATAAAAACTGAAATATTTACTACACAACAAACACAAGAGGATAAAAAAAAAAAATAATAACAATAAAACTGAGACTAATGAGCATTCTAAGGAAATGCCATTGATTAAAATAGTAAGACTAGGATGTAATATCCAACCCAAAATATAAGCTTGTTTTACATTGTTTTATAAACATTTATAAAAATTGTCATTTGGTTGCAAATGTTACATAAATTGAAAATGTTATGAAATATTTAATATCAAAGCCAAATGTACACCCCTTTGTTAATAGGTATTAGCAATAATGAACTTAATGGTGAGTAATGGAATAATAAAACATGTATATTTTGTCAGACTGGATGTTTGAAATATGAGGTGATTTGAGTCATGTTTCTTCAGTAGTGGAATAACGACAATTTGCAGAAGACTGTCATCTACATTTTGGAGTGATGCATTTAAATGTAGGGGTCCCCAAAACTAAGAGAAATGCAACACTTATTTGTCATCACTCATATCGATATCACTTGGAAATAAATTTCACGAGAGGAGGGAGATGAGGTTGCACGTCCTGTTAAAACTAACAGATCAAAAACCACACGGAATCGGTGAATAATGTGTACATCACTGGTTAGAGCACAATTTGTAGCAAACAGCTAGCTACATTTTGAAATGTTGCATTTTAATTCAAGTGGGTCACCAATGAGGTAAATGTAACGCAACACTTTTTATGTTAAATAGTACTCTTTCAATTCAGAACCTGAATTTTTCTACAACGTTAAAACATTCTACATTGTGACATCATTAAAATACTCCTTCTACAATGTTAACCTCTTTTAAAACATTCTACATTGTGACATCATTAAAATACTCCTACTACAATGTTAAAACATTCTTCATTGTGACATTATTTAATTGATATCATGGAACAACTCCTTCATGTATGAATTGTCTGGTGTTTAATCAGAGATCTTTTATCAGAGTATCTCTTGTCACATTGTTCACAGCTATGAGATTTCTCGCTAAGAGATTTCTCACTTGTGTGTGTTCGCTGGTGTCTTTTTAGTGAATCTGATCTGGGGAAACTCTTCCCGCAGTCAGAGCAGTGGTAAGGCTTCTCTCCTGTATGCGTTCTCTGGTGTGATATCAGGTTCTTTGACTGAGTAAAACTCTTCCCACATTGATCACAGCTATGACATTTCTCTCCTGTTTGGATTCTCTGATGTCTTTTGAGGTCTGATAAAGTGGTGCATCTCTTCCCACAATCAGAGCAGCTGTGATATTTCTCTCCAGTGTGTATTCTCTGGTGTGATATCAGGTTGCTTGACTGAGTAAAACTCTTCCCACATTGATCACAGCTATAAGGTTTCTCTCCTGTGTGTATTCTCTGGTGTGATTTTAAATGTCCTGACAAAAAAAAACTCTTCCCACAGTCAGAGCAGCTATAAGGTTTCTCTCCTGTATGGATTCTCTGGTGTACTTTTAGGTTCTCTGCTCTTGAGAACCTCTTTCCGCAGTCAGAGCAGTGGTAAGGCTTCTCTCCTGTGTGTGTTCTCTGGTGTGATATCAGGTTGCTTGACTGAGTAAAACTCTTTCCACATTCATCACAGGTAAAAGGTTTCTCTCCTGTGTGTATTCTCTGGTGTGATTGTGATTTTTTCTCTGCCACATCAGCTTCATGATGTTGTTGAGGCTCCCCAGAGGATCCACAATAGTCACATCCCTCTCCTGTGCGAACAACAAAGTCAGACAGATGGTTAAAGGCCCACAACAGCAGAAATTGACTGTTTCTTTTAGCTAAAAGGTGATGCCCATAAAGTTGTACAACAATTTACGTCCTTAATGAATGTTTAAATGCTTTTACAAACTTATTTGTAGTAGTTATAGTATAGTGGATGATTCTTGACTATAATAAATTATTGAAGTTGCTGAAACCCGAAGCAGTGTGCCAGATTACTTTTTGTCTATTGTTGTACAGCTACAGTGCTGCTCTTTGTTCACAAAACATTAATCCTTGGGAAACGTATTATTTAGAAAAGGAATACTTTCACCAAATTTCCTAACTGGATTCTCTGAACATTATCTCACCAGGTTCCCCCATTAGGCAAACCATTAACAGTATTACATTGTCTATTGTTGTATATCTTCAGTGCTGCTCTTTGTTCACGCCCATTTATCATCTTTCACACCCTCTAGAGCCTTAGACCCGCCCATCTCTTAAAGAATTCACATTGGAACATGAGAATGTGGCCACATGATAAAGCAGTGAGGCTTAAAAAAAAAAATATTTCAACAATAAAATACTTTATTAACTTCAAGTAGTAAAAGGTAGTAGCCTACAATTAGGAAAAACCTAAAACACATGAAGGTCAAACCAATATCTAGACTGAGGACTATATCATCAGATCCTTTGAGTAACTCTGGTTCAGGTTATTAAATGAACAAATTCATCTAGCCTGAGAGCATATTTCTGTCCTGCCCTTTGGACCAGGACATGTAATGTCCATGGCCTTTTCATTGAAAAGTGAAAAGGCCGGGTCGTGTCCAGCCATGGGGATGCTTTCACCTCTCTGGGAGGAAGGACGTCAACAATGAGCAGCAGCTGAAACCTGGTTCCATCTGAGTGAAAGCTCCATGGCCACAACAACACCAGGCTACAGACAATTAAAACTGTAAAGGAGGAAAGTACACTAAAATAGTCATTCAAAGCTGTATACCAGCAATAACATGAATTGACCCCCAAGTCCAAGCAACAAGCTCAGAGTACAAAGACAAAATACCTGAAGTATTACTTGTTCACCCTCGACCGTCTCCTTGTACTGGTAGACAAATTACAGAAAAATAGGTTAAAACATGAATTCATTAATGTCCTATAGCTTGTTATTGCCTGTAGACTGCTGTACTTAAATGCCCTTTTCACACTTAACCTGCTTCCAGCCCAACAATGGAAATGCAGACAAGATAACTAGCTAGATTGAGCCAACATTTAGCTTCATAATTACCAGCTGGCTAGATGTAAAAGGTATTCATCTAGCTAGCCAGCTAGTTGAACATGCAAAAAAAACGATCTCAAAATCTATAACCCAATAGCTAGCTAGCTATTTAGCTATCACTTCATAGTATCTAGCTAGCCAGCCATCTTAGCATGTGTCCCAATCAACATTAACAGCAGAATGCAACTGGCCAGCTCAGCTAGCTGTCTTAACGTTGCTTCATCCCGCAACGAGACATCTGTAAACAACGGCAAGCTATAACGGTACCTGTATGCAACTGTCTAACTAGCTCTATAGCTAATATGAAAATGACTTTTTGATACAGTTGAGACAACACCATATGTACCTGTAGGTATCTTGGCATTTTAACTGTAGACTCTTACTGGTGTATGGATTATGATGATTCACAGCAGACAAACACTTTCTGAATAATCCTTCCCACTCAGCTTCAACCAGTTCAGACTGCTTTATCCACAGTAGACAGAGCTGTGTTGATACCAGCAGCTGTACTCCGCTTCAACCAGTTCAGACTGCTTTATCCACAGTAGACAGAGCTGTGTTGATACCAGCAGCTGTACTCAGGACAACCAGTTCAGACTGCTTTATCCACAGTAGACAGAGCTGTGTTGATACCAGCAGCTGTACTCAGGACAACACTGGTATTGAAATATGTAGCTACACTTTTCATGTAGTTCATGATGACAATATTAGTAAATCCAATGGATCTTTGAAATCTCCACGGTAACAGAGAGCAGGATGTGCCATTTGACAGAGAAGCCTTGAGTCACAGAATGGACTCTTTCTCGTGAAATTCCCAGCCCCCTCATCATCTCAACCAATCATGGCTAGGCAATATATTGTATTTTCTCCATGTCTAAACAGCTTTGAGAAATCACAGTGTATTTATAATTCACAGACAGTGATGATGTCATCTGTAATAATAATAATTCACAGACAGTGATGATGTCATCTCACGGAAACATACAGTTTGTTGCCATCTTGCTGCAAGTCTCTTTCAGGACATGAACCTCTCCCTGGGAGACCTGCAAACTGTTCTTAAGGTCTTGGACCTCTCTGGTCAGATCGTCCCTTCTTTTGTTAGTTGAATCCACCAGAATTTGGACAAGGCTGTTGAAGCTATTTTCCTATTGCTGTAAAAATTGCCTGTAGACATATTTTTTTGTACCAGGCTAAACACTCCCTACTTTCTTTGAAGTTGGAGTACGTTGGTACTCGACACAATTCCAGTCACACCTCGTAAAGCCGATGGAAATCACAACAAATAGCAGGAATTTAAACAGACACAAGCCCGGGACTAACCGCGTTACGGGATCCAAATTAAACAGGCTAGTAAACAAAAATGTTTTAAATGAAACCTTTTCAGGAAGTTTCATAACTTTCCAAACGTCTAACGCCTGTCCAACAGACTGTCGACCAACCGCGTTCACGTTGTCATGCCGCGTCACACCGTTGCTAAGCCAATATTCACGAAAAATCCCTTCTAAATTTCAGGGTATGAGTCGAGAAACCTGCTTATTTTCCATGAAAGTACATCATGTCATGATTACAAAGCTATGCTATATTACAGAAGGTAATTATCTCACATCCAATAAAATATGTTGTTCCTTGTTCACGTTAAGAATGTTATTAAGAATGGCGCTGCATTGGAAAGCCGGCCATCTTATGGGATCCTAACCAATTGTGCTATTTGGAGTGTTTGCTTTTTCTTCCCTGATCACAACTTTGTAGATAAAACTATAATAAATATATTCACGTCACCAAATAATAGATTAAAACACACTGTGTTTCAATGAAGGTCTACAGTAGCCTCAGCAGCACTCTGTTGGGTAGCACAAGTGTTGGAATAAAAGTACCCAAATTGTCATACTTGAGTAAAAGTAAAGAGACCTTAATAGAAAATTACTCTAGTAAAAGTCACCCAGTAAAATTCGACTTGAGTAAAAGTCTAAAAGTATTTGGTTTAAAATATACTTAAGTATCAAAAGTAAAAATATACATCTTTTCAAATTATTTATATTAAGCAAACCAGATGGCAACATTTTCTTGTTTTTTATTTATTTACGGAAAGCCAGGGGCACACTCCAACATAATTTACAAACAAAGCATGAGTGTTTAGTGAGACCGCCAGATCAGAGGCAGTAGAGGCAGTAGAGGCAGTAGACAACATGTCAGCATGAGCTGACATGTTGTCTACCCAATCAAAGGATCAGAGAATTAATCTAGTACTGAAATCATAACCTACAACTAGCTAGCACTGCAGTGTATAACATGTGGTGAGTAGTTGACTCAAAGAGAGAAAGACAATAGTTAAACAGTTTTAAACAAATGTATTTCTTAAATTAAGGAGAAGCAAGTGTGTCATTTTTTTCAGTTTGACTTTCTTAGCTAGCAAATGCAGCTAGCTCGTTTAGTCTACTCAAACACCCTGCTCAAACAGAGGGATGCTATGTTAGCTAGCTGGCTATCCAACACAAAATTGAACTCTTCTAAATCAAAGGTAAGCTTTAAGTTTTACAAAGGAAAACCACCATGGCATGCCGGTGTAACTGCTAAACTGCTTACTGACTGTACACTGTAAAGTTACTGCATGATTGTAGCAGGTTTACTAACGCGTTAGTCCTATTAGCTATGTTGACTATGACGTTACTTTAGCTAATATGGTGACAACGATGTAGGCTGTGTGTAGCGGTTATGATATGGTTTGGCTTGGAATTAGTTTTTTATCCTGGTCACATACAGCTGATGTGTTGTGCATTGAAGTCCACAAACGAAGGGAAAAGGTGAGAGGAGGAGAGCGTGTTGATGCGAGAAGGAATAACTCAAGTGTTTCTCTCAACCTGTGCACCCTACGTTGTTGTAAACTTTCATTTGTGATGGGTAGCAACCTCATGATGGGTACAGTGAAAATTTTAGTACCATCTACTGGGAGAATGAAATATGACATCATCCAATATGCTCTTAGTTTCACGCGCCGGTGAGATCCAAACAGACACAGGAAGTAATCTGGCCTATTTTCTGATGTCTGCAATGAATCAGAGGACGACTTATATATATTTTGTTATCTAAAAGGGAACGACCTAAATCTGCTACATTGAGGAACTATTGTAATTCTCAATGGATGTAAAAGCAGACTTTGTTTACTTTCTGTTTGAGGTGAAGAAAAAAATACTTTGAGAAGCTCTACAGATCATTAGTGGTGGTGCGTTAAGACAATCAGAAATACTATCAGACATCCCCAAATGGGCCCATTTATAGGTCTACATTTGGGGGCCAGGCAGCCTGGGCCTGCTTCTATGTGTAATCAGGTGAGTGTCCTAGGCCTGCTTCTATGTGTAATCAGGTGAGTGTCCTAGGCCTGCTTCTATGTGTAATCAGGTGAGTGTCCTGGGCCTGCTTCTATGTGTAATCAGGTGAGTGTCCTGGGCCTGCTTCTATGTGTAATCAGGTGAGTGTCCTTATTCAAGATTGACAGGAGCGCTACAAATAAAAAGACAATTAATAAATTGACAAAACTAATAAATGGAATGAAATAAACCAACATGTTTCTCACCAGTGAGGCATAGGTTATAAGCTCTGTAAACAAGGTGTCCACTCTGACAATGACAAATAATAATAATAATATATGGAATGCATTAACAGAAGTTGCCGTAACCAAACAAACTTTGTAGATGATACATGATGGGAATTAATGGTAAATGTAGAACTGGTGATATATGTATTGGGGAACTGATAGACACTAACAATCAAAAGGGCAAACAATTCACACCATGAAGTTAGGAAACAATGAATGAGCACCAATTGGTGGGAGGGAATCTGGAGAGAGACATGCCATAAGCATCTTATTTAGATTTTCTTTTAATGTATTTAAAATAAAAGTTAAGAGGAAAGTCATTTAAGAACAAACTCTTACTTACAATGACGGTCTACACCGGCCAATTCCGGACAACACTGGGCCAATTATGCGCCGCCCTACGGGACTCCCAATCACGGTCGGGTTGTGATACAGCTTGGATTCGAACCAGGGTGTCTGTAGTGACGCCTCAAGCACTGAGATGCAGTGCGTTAGACCGCTGCGCCACTCAGCACTACAGATCCTAACATCTGAGCCTTAAACATTAACATTAAATCACATTAAACAAGAGTCTTTCCTCTAGCTCCTCATGCTGTCTTATAAACGTTTATGATGTAACAATGACGTGATGATGTAATTAGATTGTTGACGTAGCTAGAACTAGCTGTGGCTCAAAGCAGCCGCATAAACCTTTTCAGTCAGACATTCACCCTTACACTACAGAGTTCAAATATCTACCAAACATTTTGAATAACATTGCTTGTGAACATCAAAGCTGTAACGATTTCACACTGGCTTTGGTTAAAGGCAAATACAAACACATACTAGTAGTCATCTCTCCTGCTGGAGTCTACACAACGTCATCATCTCCATGGCTTCTTCTCTGGCGAGCTCTCATTGGCTATTTCTGATCACCGTTCTCAAAACATGTCATTGCACATCTCACCATCTACAATGCTTTTGTAATTAGGGCCGATAAAATCAAACATGTTTTGAAAAATATTGGGACATCTGGGACTGCTCAAAGACGTGATTGGTAGCCCTCAGATTGTGTCTCTGACCAGCTCACATTAGACGAGCGTCAGTGACGGCTGCACACCCCGAGTAGGCAACGACATGGGGATTTTGTCTCCAATCACAAAAGCTTGACACAGCTAAATCAGGGCCAAAAGCATGTAGTGTACACGCCCCTTCTTGGACTGCGCCATCCCCGCAGCCTCATCAATGGATTAGTCCACTGAGACAGGAACGAATCAGACAAGTGTCTCTTGTGCCATAAAACATGTATATAATTTGCGACTGCTCAACAAAAAGATCTTGGTCGACCAACAGCCTGTTGACCAAACAATCAACCAGTCGACTAAATGGGGTCAGGCATTATAGCAATTGATTCTTGAAGAATATAACTTATAAATGCCTCAAATGTTTCAACTGTATTTCCCCATCAGAAACCAAAACATGAGCTCCTATAACACCACTGTTTGTAAACAAACACTGTATAGCCTCAACCTGGTTAAACCTCATTTTGACCTTCTGGAAGGTCCTTGTATACATAGTGAATTCAGTGATTGTCAAGGCAACGCCTTATAACCGTTAGGACCCCTACTTTTAAATGCATCACTGAAATGTAACGTACTGTCTTCTGCAGATGCTCGTAAAAAAAAATACAATTAATATGATTCCTGTTGTGGTATGTTTGTCATTTTACTACATTTTATGTTTAAATTTTCTGCATATTGGTTATTACATTTACATTTTTAGTCATTTAGCAGAGGCTCTTATCCAGAGCGACTTACAGTAGTGAATGCATACATTTCATTTCATTATTTTTTTCCTGTGTGTGTGTGTACTGGCCCCCCGTGGGAATCAAACCCACAACCCTGGCGTTGCACACACCATGCTGGCGTTGCAAACACCATGCTCTACCAACTGAGCCACAGGGAAGGCTATCATCCTGTGGGTAGATGCCCATTTTTCATTCACCACCACTAGGGTTGCAAAATTCTGTTAACGTTCCCCAAATTCTCAGGTTTTCTAAGATGTCTGAACTTCTTAACGAGGTCACTAGGTTTTGGGTTAAGGTTGATACAATAGCTTTCTCTATGAATTTGAGAGTGGTTACATTTCTCCAGCCCCCATCCCTCAGCTGTTTACCAAACCAAGTCTCAGGGCTGATATTTTGTTGCTGTTTAAATCCTAGTTTGCCCCTTTAAAAAAGCCACACATCAACCAATATGCAGTTCAAACAATAACAAAGCTGTCATTCCAAATTCATAGAGAGACCTATGGATGCAAGGACTGACCACTGGCTATATATATCAATGATTTAAAAGTACAAATATGGATGTAGATTTCCCCTTTAACACCACACATCAGTTCAACAACTGCAGAGTTTGTGCCTCTGTTTTTAAGACAGTACTTACTAGTGTTAATCAGGGAACGGTTTCTCAAAACCATCTTACGACTAAGTTCATCATTAGAACCATTGGACGCCTTAAGATGCGTTTGGGAAACCGGGCCCAGATATCCAGTTTCCTCCTCTTCTTCCTCCTCCTCCTTTTTCGATGTGACAGTCATCTCCCCCTCCTCCTCTTTCACTCCAAAAACAGCATCCTCCTCTTCCTCCTTCTCTTTCACTCTGAACGCGTTTTCCTCTTCTTTCACTGAAACGTCTTTCTCTTCTTCTTTCACTGTAACAGCTTCACCCTCTACTTGTTGTTGTATTGTAACAGCCTCCTCTTCCTCCGCCTCTTTCACCAGAGTTTCTTTCTCCGTCCAGCAGACCTCCTCTTCTTTAGCAGGAGGAGAGTAGCTTAGTGAGCTCATTGTCGGAGATGTTAGCTCGCTAGGCTAATGCTAACTTAACCAGCCAGCTAGCTGACCAATAACAACGTAAATGTGACAGTAAATGGTATTACTAACTAGACGACAGAAGTGGGCTTAAAACACAGTGGCTAATATACACTAAAGCGTCTAAAAAGCTTTATTGGTTCGGTTATTTTGTCTAGCAAGCTACCGAGGTGGCTGACGAACTGTTGCTACTGTTGAAAGAAACGTTCCGTCCACTACATTATACGTCACACCAGCAGCATTGCCTTAAATTCCACATCGCCATATGCTGACTAGAGTGGGTAAAATATCACAGTAAAATATTGTTATGATGACTATAACATTTGTTGTCACCTTCAATTGTTGCACATTTTCTCAAAAAAGTATATTTTAACACTCTGATCAGGCAAATTTGCCAACTCCAAACTTGGAACCAATCAGAGGTCCCGTACATACCCCTGGTGATGTAGCCGGCCAATGTCCTGCTTTTATCTACTATATAACTACAGCCCCTTGTGAAAACGTGAGCTGCTGTCTGATGAAGAGAAACATATATATCTAGTTCCCAAAGACTGAAATAAGATTTATATTTATAAAACATATATTTATATCTGAAATATTCAGCATGCAATAAGAATTCTCTTGATAGTATGAAGAGGTAACTCCACCATTTATCCAATGTATTGAAAGCTAGCCAATGTTACAGTTTGAATAGCCTAGCCAGCTACTGTAAATGTCCATTTGTATTTCATTAGCTAGCTATCCATGTCAGTTAATAGCATTTTTTTTTATCATGTTTTGGCCTGATTATATGTCTAATTTCAGGTAACTAGCTGCAGGCTTAAAGATACATTCCAATCATATACAGAACCAGTCAAAAGTTTGGACACACTTACAAGGGTTTTTCTTTATTTTTACTATTTTCTACATTGTAGAATAATAGTGAAACAATACAAAATATATTTTATATTTCAGATTCTTCGAAGTAGCCAAACTTGACTGAAAAACACCCCTACAGCATGATGCTGCCATCACCATGCTTCACAGTAGGGATGTTGCCAGGTTTCCTCCAGACGTGACGCAATCGGGGGAGAAGGGCCGTTTTGGATAGTATTCAGACCCCCTTGACTTTTTCCACATTTTGTTAGGTTACAGCCTTACTCTAAAATATATTAAATAGCTTTTTTTCTCTCTCATCAATCTACACACAATATCCCATAAAAAAAGCAAAAACAGGTTTTTAGAAATGTTAGCAAATTAATAAAAATAAAAAACAGAAATATCAGACCCTTTGTATTCCATAGTAGTCAGACCTTTTTCTATGAGACTCATAATTGAGTTCAGGTGCATCCTGTTTCCATTGATCATCCTTGAGATGTTTCTACAACTTGATTTCCGTCCACCTGTGGCAAATCCAATTGATTGGATATGATTTGGAAAGATACACACCTGTCCATATAAGGTCCCACAGTTGACAGTGCATGTCAGAGCAAAAACCAGAGCTCCGAGACAGCATTGTGTCGAGGCACAGATCTGGGGAAGGGTACCAAAAAAAATTCTGCAGCATTGAAGGTCCTCAAGGACACAGTGGCCTCCATCATTTCTAAATGGAAGAAGTTTACAACCACCAAGACTCTTCCTAGAGCTGGCCGCCAGCCAAACTGAGCAATCAGGGGAGAAGTGCCTTGGTCAGGGAGGTGACCAAGAACCCGATGGTCACTCTGACAGAGCTCCAGAGTTCCTCTGTGGCGATAGGATAAACTTCCAGAAGGACAACCATCTCTGCAGCACTCCACCAATCAGGCCTTTATGGTGGAGTGGCCAGACAGAAGCCACTTCTCAGTAAAAGGCACAATGTCAGCCCGCTTGGAGTTTCTAAAAAGACCCCTAAAGGACTGTCGTGGAAATTCAACAAAGGGACACTCGAAGTCAATAGTTAATTAATCATTCTTTATTGTCAGCTTGCTGGAGAGGTTCCAACCAACTCAATGCACCATAGTACATGTCTATCAGGAGCTCTACAGGAGCAGTCCTGTTAGTTCTCTTATATACTGCAGACAAGTTATATTTGAATGATTTAGCTTATTCATAATTCATAATTGATTAACGTTTGCTTCATTCATCTGACCAACCAATACTGGTTTATGCATGTGACAGACCAATACCTCACACGGCTTCTTCTCTCTAATCTGAGACCTTGAAACTGAGATATCTTTCGTTCTCAAAACAAGGGTCTGGGCGTACTGCCAAATTGAATATACTGATAGTGAGGATTTGTTCAATCAGTCACTTGCATGAACACAGAAATTGGTTCATTGGTCACCAGAAATTGGTTAATTGGTCACCTCTGGTGTGCCACAATATCTGTTTCTCATTCACATGTCCACCCAAAAAGTTGTCTTCAGTGACACTCTGGACACTGGGTATGCAGACGACGCAGGGCTGTCCCGAGCCATACCATAACCAGCATCAAAAGAGGACATTTCCATGGGCTTGGAGGTAAAGCAGCTGGAAGAGTGGGCCACATCCAACAACATGGTCCTGAATGGGGAAAAAGTCTGTGGAAATTCAGATGTTTTTCTAGAGACCATCCATAACCTGCACCACTAATCCTAGGAGGACAGGAAATACCAGTGGTAATAACAACTAAGTATCTTGGTTTTCATCTAGACTCTAACCTCAGTGGTGACACACGTGGAGCAGTCACTCAGGAAGGCCTCAAAACACCTGCACTTTTTGACTGTTCTTGCCCGAAATTGCCTACCCACTGAAGATCTGGTCACAGTCTATACTACACTGGTCAGGCCTTGTCTGGAATACAGTGGAGTGCTGTTAGTTGGATGCAGTGAAAAGCAGCAGGTCCAACTAGGCAGGCTGCAGAGGATGGCCTTGAGGATCATCTCCAGAGGTGGAGCAGTCCAACCACAGCTCCCCTCACTGCAGAGCAGGCTAGAGCAGGCTGCAGTGCACCTGGTGAAGGACATGCACACTCTTGACCATCCACTGAATGACCTGCTCCCTCCAACAAGAGGTAACTGCACCACCAGGCTCCTGAGAAACAGCCACGAACTGTCCTGTATAACTGCCTGTATGAACTGCCTGTGAAACACCACTCTACCCACTACTATCAGACTGTATAACTGTCCAGTAATACTGTCCTGTATAACTGTCCTGTATAACTGCCCGTACGAACCACCTGTGAAACTCCACTCTACCCACTACTATCAGACTGTATAACTGTCCTGTATAACTGCCTGTATGAACTGCCTGTGAAACACCACTCTACCCACTACTATCAGACTGTATAACTGTCCAGTAATACTGTCCTGTATAACTGTCCTGTATAACTGCCCGTACGAACCACCTGTGAAACTCCACTCTACCCACTACTATCAGACTGTATAACTGTCCTGTAATACTGTCCTGTATATCTGTCTGTACGAACTGTCTGTGAAACACCACTCTACCCACTGCTATCAGATTGTATATCTGTCCTGTATATCTGTCTGTACGAACTGTCTGTGAAACACCACTCTACCCACTGCTATCAGACTGTATAGTAACTCTAGCTCTTAAATGGTCCTCCCAAAAAGTATTTTTTAAATCACATTTTAATATTTAAATTTCCATCGTGAAAAATGTCCTGTAATGTTTACAATTGTTAAATATTCTATTTATGTCACGTATTATGTGTTATGTATTTTAAATTAGTGTTTTCTACATTGTGATATCATTAAAATACTTCTACTACAATGTTAAAACATTCTACATTGTGACATCATTACAATACTCCTGTTGTTTTATGTTTTTCAATTATTAGCATATTCTGCATTTCTTCAGTTTCATCTGTGAGAAAGAATATATAAACTCAAACTTTATAGAAAAGCATATAAATAGCACACAGAAATTGGTTAATAGAAAAACACAAACATAACAATTTCCATCACATGAACCAAGATTCTCTGGTCTGATGAAACCAAGATCGAACTCTTTGGCCTGAATGACAAGGCTGCAAGAAAAATACATATTTTCAACTTTGACTTTCAACCAAAACAAACGCAGATTGGACGTCGGGCAGAGTCTTATTTTCAACAACATTTTGCTAGGTGGGAAAGCCCAATGTCAAAACACAGTTTTAACGTGTCCAAATCAATAACCTTCCCTGTAGCTCAGTTGGTAGAGCATGGTGTTTGCAACGCCAGGGTTGTGGGTTCGTTTCCCACGGGGGGCCAGCACAGGAAAAAAAAAATGTATGAAATGTATGCATTCACTACTGTCAGTTGCTCTGGATAAGAGCCTCTGCTAAATGACTAAAATGTAAATGTAATAACCAATATGCAGAAAATTTAAACATAAAATGTAGTAAAATGACAAACATACCACAACAGGAATCATATTAATTGTATTTTTTTTTACGAGCATCTGCAGAAGACAGTACGTTACATTTCAGTGATGCATTTAAAAGTAGGGGTCCTGAAAACTAAGAGAAACGCAACACTTATTTGTCATCACTCGTTGAAATCAATTGCGCGAGATGAGGTTATAAACCACACAGAATCTGGGTATATCACTGGTTAGAAGACAATTTATAGAAAACAGCTAGCTATATTTACAAGTGTTCCATTTTGATTCAAGTGGGGCACCAATGCGGTAAGTGAAACGCAACACTTTGTTAATCACTTTTTGTTTATCAAATAAATATTATAAATAGTACTCATTCATTTCAGAGCCTGGATTTGTCCCCTGATGAGGCTAATATCCATATCATACTGATATCAATAGAACAGGGTGAAAATGTTTAGGGTTCTACATTGTGACATCATTAAAATACTATTTCTACTAAAATGTTAAAACATTCTACATTGTGACATCATTAAAATACTCCTTCTACAATGTTAAAACATTCTACACTGTGACATTATTTCATTGATATCATGAAGCAACTCCTTCAGGTATGTATTTTCTGATGTTTAATCAGAGATCTTTTATCAGAGTATCTCTTGTCACATTGATCACAGCCATAACGTTTCTCTCCTGTGTGTGTTCTCTGGTGTAATTTTAAATGTCCTGATGAAACAAAACTCTTTCCACAGTCAGAGCAATAGTAAGGTTTCTCTCCTGTGTGTTTTCTCTGGTGCAAAGTCAGCTGTCTAGATTCAGTAAAACTCTTCCCACATTGATCACAGCTATAAGGTTTCTCTCCTGTATGGATTCTATGATGTACTTTCAGGCTGCCTGATTGACTAAAACTCTTCCCACATTGATAACAGCTATAAGGTTTCTCTCCTGTGTGTGTTCTCTGGTGTGATTTTAAATGTGCTGACAAAAAAAAACACTTCCCACAGTCAGAGCAGCTATGAGGTTTCTCTCCTGTATGGATTCTCTGATGTATTTTAAGGGATGCTGAAGAGGTGCATATCTTCCCACAATCAGAGCAGCTGTGAGATCTCTCTGAAGTGTGTCTTCTCAGGTGTGATATCAGTGTGTTTGAGTGAGAAAAACACTTCCCACATTGATTACAGCTATAAGATTTCACTCCTGTGTGGGTTCTCTGGTGTGCTTTTAAATAACCTGAGAAAACAAAACTCTTTCCACAGTAAGAGCAAAGGTAAGGTTTCTCTCCTGTGTGTTTTCTCTGGTGTATAGTCATCTGTCTAGATTCAGTAAAACTCTTCCCACATTGATCACAGCTAAAAGGTTTCTCTCCAGTGTGAATTCTCTGGTGTACTTTTAGTGAATCTGATCTTGAGTAACTCTTCCCACAGTGAGAGCAGTGGTGAGATTTCTTCCCTGTGGGTTTCCGCTGGTGTTTCTTGGGGTGTTCTGATTTGGAGAGACTCTTCTCTGCCTTGTCAGCTTCATGATGTTGTTGAGGCTGCCCAGAGGATCCATGATAGTCACATCTCTCTCCTGTGTGAACGACAAAGTCAGACAGATGGTTAAAAGCCCACAACAGAAATCCACTGTTTATTTTAGCTGAATATGTGACCCACCGTCTCTATTCAGTCTTATCTAGCAACCTTTCAAATTGTGTTTTTTACATTGGATAAAAATACAGACTGAGCTTCTAAACGGCGTATCATAATCTGTAGTTGAAGGAAACATGGGGAAGTAATGCATCTTTAAAAAGGTGATACACTTAGAATCCCATTCAGGACAAAAAGGCATTCAAACATTTTGCTGTGATTTTCACAGCAAAATCCTTAGGAAACATATATTTAGAAAAGGAATACGTTCACCAAATTACCAAAATGGCTTCTCTGAACATTATCTCACCAAGTTACCCCATTAGGCAAACCATTAACAGTATTACATTGTCTATTGTTGTATATCTACAGTGCTTCTCTTTGGTCACGCCTATTTAGCATCTTTCACACCCTCTAGAGCCTTAGACCCACACATCTCTTAAAGAATTCACATTGAAAAATCAAATCAAAAACACATGGTTAGCAGATGTTATTGCGAGCGTAGTGAAATGCTTGAACATGTGAATGTGGCCATGTGATAAAGCAGTGAGGCTTAAAAAAACTAAGAAAATATCTCAACAATAAAATACTTTATTAACTTCAAGTACTAAAGGTAGTAGATTACAATTAGGAAAAACCTAAATCACAAAAAGGTAAAAACAATATCTAGACCTAGGCCTATATCACAAATTACGTTTCACTATATTGGATCGAAGGTTACATATGTAACCCCGGTTACGTTTCAGTATACTGGATCGAAGGTTACATATGTAACCCCGGTTACGTTTCACTATATTGGATCGAAGGTTACATATGTAACCCAGGTTACGTTTCAGTATATTGGATCGAAGGTTACATATGTAACCCCGGTTACGTTTCACTATATTGGATCGAAGGTTACATATGTAACCACGGTTACGTTTCACTATATTGGATCGAAGGTTACTATGTATGTAACCCAGGTTACGTTTCAGTATATTGGATCGAAGGTTACATATGTAACCACGGTTACGTTTCACTATATTGGATCGAAGGTTACATATGTAACCCCGGTTACGTTTCACTATATTGGATCGAAGGTTACATATGTAACCACGGTTACGTTTCACTATATTGGATCGAAGGTTACATATGTAACCCCGGTTACGTTTCACTATATTGGATCAAAGGTTACATATGTAACCCCGGTTACGTTTCACTATATTGGATCGAAGGTTACATATGTAACCACGGTTACGTTTCACTATATTGGATCGAAGGTTACATATGTAACCCCGGTTACGTTTCACTATATTGGATCAAAGGTTACATATGTAACCCAGGTTACGTTTCACTATATTGGATCGAAGGTTACATATGTAACCCAGGTTACGTTTCACTATACTGGATCGAAGGTTACGTATTAAAACCCGGTTATGTGAGCAATATTGGATCACTCCAATATATTGGTATCACTCCGAGGCGGAGGGATACATCCGAGGTGAGTATTTACAGATTCACTCCGGTGTACAACTGTGTCACGGCTGGGGTCCGACCCTGTATATTAACCCCATGGCGGCGACACACGTTCTCTTTCATTTTATTGGCAGACGTCCGTATGGTTTGAGGTACAACATTTCTGAAGTTCGCTTTGTAAGTCACTGGTAAGTGTAATATCTTACGTGGAAGGAAACTCCCTGGCTGTTTGCAGCCTGGAGCAGCTGGCCACAATACTACAACTCGGCGTGTATCCATTAGTATGGTGGCGCTTGCTGCCACAAACTGTAATTGACCTTTTACACAACTTGACGACTGGCTTGTTCTATGTGTGTGTTGTGAATTGCTTTAACATGTTGCTCCGGGTTCTGCTCCGCCGTAGCGTGGGTTCTCTGCTAATTACTAATTACTGAACGACGGTGGGGTCCCTCTCCTGCCCCATCGTCTTGTGCTGGGGGACGACAGAGGGGGGGGGGGGGGGGGGCACTGCGTGCAGTGGAGCTACGACCTGTCAACCGTCACCGCCATAGGGACGTGCCTGGGGGACCCAGGCACTCGGGGCGCCAGAGGAGAGATGGGCCTCGGCAGGACCCCTGACACACCCTTCCCTGGCCTCGGCCGCTTTTCCCAGTCTCAAAGGGCAAATTGGGAGGAGGGTGTGGAGTTCCCCTGGGGTATTGTCCACAATGCTCGAGGGGTACCGACTACAAAATCATGTAGTGTACACGCCCCTTCATGTACTGCGCCACCACCGCAGCCTCATCAATGGATTAGTCCACTGAGACAGGAACGAATCAGACAAGTGTCTCTCGTGCCATAAAACATGTATATAATTTGCGACTGCTCAACTAAAAACATGTTGGTTGACCAACAGCCAGTCAACCAAACAATCGACTAGTCGACTAAATGGGGTCAGGCATTATAGACATTGATTCCTGAAGAATAGAACTTATAAATGCCTCAAATGTTTCAACTGTATTTTCCCATCAGAAACCAAAACATAAGCTTGTATAACGCCACTGTTTGTAAACAAACACTGTATAGCCTCAATCTGGTTAAAACTATCATTTTGACCTTATGGATGGCCTGCCCTAAATATATATATATTTCCCCTTTAACACCACACATCAGTTCAACAACTGCAGAGTTTGTGCCTCTGTATTTAAGACAGTACTTACTAGTGTTAATCAGGGAACGGTTTCTCAAAACCATCTTACTGCTAAGTTCATCATTAGAACCATTGGACGCCTTAAGATGCCTTTGGGAATCCAGGCCCAGATATCCGATTTCTTCCTGCTCCTTTTTCGATGAGACAGTCATCTCCTCCTCTTTCTCCTCTTCTTTTACTGTAACATCCTCCTCTTCCTCTTTCACTCTGAACGCGTCTTCCTCTTCTTTCACTGAAACGTCTTTCTCTTCTTCTTTCACTGTAACAGCCTCACCCTCTACTTGTTGTTGTATCGTAACATCCTCCTCTTCCTCCTCCTCTTTAACGAGAGCTTCTTTCTCCGTCCAGCAGATCTCCTCTTCTTTAGCAGGAGGAGAGTAGCTTAGTGAACTCATGGTCGGGGATGTTAGCTAGCTAGGCTAATGCTAACTTAACCAGCCAGCTAGCTGATTAATTACAACAACACCGTAAATATCAAATTAAACCGGATAACTAACTAGACGACAGTAATGGGTTTTAAAACACAGTTGCTAATATACACGAAAGCGTCTAAAGAGCTTTATTGGTTCGGCTATTTTGACTAGCAAGCTACCGAGGTGGCTGACGAACTGTTGTTGCTGTTGAAAGAAACGTTCCGTCCACTACATTATACGTCACACTAGCGGCATTGACTTAAATTCCACATCGCCATATGCTGACTAGAGTGGGTAAAATATCACAGTAAAATATTGTTACGATGAATATAATATTTGTTTTCATCTTCAATTCTTGCACATTTTCTCATAAAAAAATATATTTGAACACTGTCTGATCAGGCAAATTTGCCAAACGCCTAAACTTGGAACCAATCAGAAGTCCCGTACGTACCCCTGGTGATGTAGGCAGCCAATGGCCTGCTTTGATCTACAATGTAACTACAGCCTTTTGTGAAAACGTGAGCTGCTGTTTGATGAAAGATATATGTTTTAGAGTGCATTTGAAATATTCATCATGCAATAAGAATTATCTTGATAGTATGAAGAAGAAAAAGGAAGTAAAGACATTACCTTGTTATTTCTAGCAGCTTGAAGAGGCTGGTGGGAGAGAGAGGAGCGAGGGTATAATGGTGCTCCTAGAAATAGAACTTGAGGTTTGCTCACAGCGTTTGATGACTCACCAGGTTAATGGTTTCTCTAGGCTGCAGACGGGAAGGGAAGAGGCTGGTGGGAGAGAGAGGAGCGAGGGTATAATGGTGCTCCTAGAAATAGAACTTGAGGTTTGCTCACAGCGTTTGATGACTCACCAGGTTAATGGTTTCTCTAGGCTGCAGACGGGACGGGAAGAGGCTGGTGGGAGAGAGAGGAGCGAGGGTATAATGGTGCTCCTAGAAATAGAACCTGAGGTTTGCTCACAGAGTCTGATGACTCACCAGGTTAATGGTTTCTCTAGGCTGCTGACAGGACTGGAAGAGGCTGGTGGGAGAGAGAGGAGCGAGGGTATAATGGTGCTCCTACAAATAGAACTTGAGGTTTGCTCACAGAGTCTGATGACTCACCAGGTTAATGGTTTCTCTAGGCTGCAGACAGGACGGGAAGAGGCTGGTGGGAGAGAGAGGAGCGAGGGTATAATGGTGCTCCTAGAAATAGAACTTGAGGTTTGCTCACAGCGTCTGATGACTCACCAGGTTAATGGTTTCTCTAGGCTGCAGACGGGAAGGGAAGAGGCTGGTGGGAGAGAGAGGAGCGAGGGTATAATGGTGCTCCTACAAATAGAACTTGAGGTTTGCTCACAGAGTCTGATGACTCACCAGGTTAATGGTTTCTCTAGGCTGCAGACGGGACGGGAAGAGGCTGGTGGGAGAGAGAGGAGCGAGGGTATAATGGTGCTCCTAGAAATAGAACTTGAGGTTTGCTCACAGCGTCTGATGACTCACCAGGTTAATGGTTTCTCTAGGCTGCAGACAGGACGGGAAGAGGCTGGTGGGAGAGAGAGGAGCGAGGGTATAATGGTGCTCCTACAAATAGAACTTGAGGTTTGCTCACAGCGTCTGATGACTCACCAGGTTAATGGTTTCTCTAGGCTGCAGACGGGACGGGAAGAGGCTGGTGGGAGAGAGAGGAGCGAGGGTATAATGGTGCTCCTAGAAATAGAACTTGAGGTTTGCTCACAGTGTCTGATGACTCACCAGGTTAATGGTTTCTCTAGGCTGCAGACGGGAAGGGAAGAGGCTGGTGGGAGAGAGAGGAGCGAGGGTATAATGGTGCTCCTACAAATAGAACTTGAGGTTTGCTCACAGCGTCTGATGACTCACCAGGTTAATGGTTTCTCTAGGCTGCAGACGGGAAGGGAAGAGGCTGGTGGGAGAGAGAGGAGCGAGGGTATAATGGTGCTCCTAGAAATAGAACTTGAGGTTTGCTCACAGCGTCTGATGACTCACCAGGTTAATGGTTTCTCTAGGCTGCAGACGGGAAGGGAAGAGGCTGCTGCTAACTGTCTCTTATAAAAGTTGAAAATCTTACCAGTCATTTTTCTACTAACTATTTAAAATATATATATTTAACCTTTATTTCACTAGGCAAGTCAGTTAAGAACAAATTCTTATTTACAATGACGACCTACTCCAGCCACTGGGCCAATTGTACGCCGCCCTATGTGACTCCCAATCACAGCCAGATGTGATGCAGCCTGGACTCGAACCAGGGACTGAAGTGACACCTCTTGCACTACAGATGCAGTGCCTTAGACCACTGTGCTACTTAGGAGCTATGACTGAGCGTGAGACATGATTTCCAGAATGTACGTTTCATGCATTTACAGTACCAGTCTAAAGTTCGGATCTACTCAGTTAAAAAAAATACAAAATTCTACTATGAAATAACCCGAACCCATTCTTAAATGGAAGAAGTTTGGAAACACCACTGACACGTCCTAGAGCTCTCCGCCCGACCAAACTGAACAATCAGGGGAATAGGGCCTTGGTCAGGGAGGTGACCAAGAACCTGATGGTCACTCTGACAGAGCTCCAGAGTTCCTCTGTGGAGATGGGACAACCTTCCAGAAGGACAACCATCTCTCCAGCACTCCACCATTCAGGCCTTTATGGTAGAGGGGCCAGATGGAAGCCACTCCTCAGTAAAAGGCACATGAGAGCCCACTCAGACCATGATAAAAAAGATTCTCTGGTCTGATGAAACCAAGATTGAACTCTTTACCCTGAATGCCAAGCGTCACATCTGGAAGAGACCTGGCACCATCGCTACGGTGAAGCATGGTGGTGGCAGCATCATGCTGTGGGGATGTTTTTCAGAAGCAGGGACTGGGAGACTAGTCAGGATTGAGGGAAAGACGAACGGAAAAAAGGACAGAGAGATCCTTGATGAAAACCTGCTCCAGAGTGCTCAGGACATCAGACTTGGGCGAATGTTCACCTTTCAACAGAACAACAGCCCTAAGGACACAGCCAAGACAATGCAGGAGTGACTTCGGGACAAGGCTCTGAATGTCCTTGAGTGGCCCAACCAGAGCCCGGACTTGAACAGAAAATAGCTGTTCAGCCACGCTCCCCATCCAACCTGACAGAGCTTGAGATGATCTGAAGAGAAGAATGGGAGAAACTCCCCAAATACAGATGTGCCAAGCTTGTAGCGTCATACCAAAGAAGTCTCAAGGCTGTAATCGCTGCCAAAGGTGTTTCAACAAAGAGTAAAGGGTCTGAATACTTATGTTAATGTTATATTTACGTTTTTAGTTTTTTATAAATTAGCAAAAAATCTAAAAATCAGTTTTTGCTTTGTCATTATGGGGTATTTTGTGTAGATTGATGAGGATTATTATTATTTTTAATCCATTTTAGAATAATTAGTTGATTAATAAGACCCGTTTAGAATAACAACAATAATATGTGGGGAAATTATATTTATGTATATTTATTTATTATTTTTATGATATTTCAAACACACTGTACATAGCATATATGCTCAGTCTCTAACTGTGCATCTCTGAGCTAAGGTTAACTCAATAATTTAATGCTAATACATCAATTGAAAGATATTAGCTCCTTGTTCCTCAACTTAATAATAATTGCATAATGGTAATCCTAGACACTTGCATCTTATATCAAATCAAATAAATGTTTATTGTCACATGAGCCGAATACAACAGCTGTAGACCTTACAGTGAAATGCTTACTTACAATCCCTAACCAACAATGTTTAAGTTTTAAGAAAAAAAAAGTTACAAATAATTAAACAACAGCATTAAAATAACAGTAGCGAGGCTATATGCAGGGGTACCGGTACAGAGTCAATGTGCAGGGCACCGGTTAGTTGAGGTAATTGAGGTAATATGTACATGTAGGTACAGTTAAAGTGACTATGCATAGATGATAACAACAGAGAGTAGCAGCAGCGTAAAAGAGGGGTCTGGGTAGCCCTTGATTAGCTGTTCAGGAGTCTTATGGCTTGGGGGTAGAAGCTGTTAAGAAGCCTTTTGGTCCTAGACTTGGCGCTCCGGTACCGCTTGCCGTGCGGTAGCAGAGAGAACAGTCAATGACTGGGGTGGCTGGGGTCTTTGACCACTTTTAGGGCCTTCCTCTGACACCGCCTGGTGAGGTCTTGGATGGCAGGAAGCTTGGCCCCAGTGACGTACTGGGCAGTACACACTACCCTCTGTAGTGCCTTGTGGTCGGGGGCCGAGCAGTTGCCATACCAGGCAGTGATGCAACCAGTCAGGATGCTCTCGATGGTGCAGCTGTAGAACCTTTTGAGGATCTGAGGACCCATGCCAAATCTTTTCAGTCTCCTGAGGGGGAATAGGTTTTGTCGTGCTCTCTTCACGACTGTTTTGGTGTACTTGGACCATGTTAGTTTGTTGGTGATGTGGACACCAAGGAACTTGAAGCTGTCAACCTGCTCCACTGCAGCCCCATCGATGAGAATGGGGGCGTGCTCGGTCCTCTTTTTCCTGTAGTCCACAATCATCTCTTTTGTCTTGATCATGTTGAGGGAGAGGTTGTTGTCCTGGCACTACACGGCCAGGTCTCTGATCTTCTCCCTATAGTCTGTCTCATCGTTGTCGGTGATCAGCACGCACCCCTGAGGAGTCCCCTTTATGAGGATCAGCGTGGCGGATGTGTTGTTCCCCACCTTTATCACCTGGGGGCGACCCGTCAGGAAGTGCAATATCCAGTTGCAGAGGGAGGTGTTTCGTCCCAGGATCCTTAGCTTAGTGATGAGATTTGAGGGCACTATGGTGTTGAACACTTGAGCTGTAGTCAATGAATAGCATTCTCACATAGGTGTTCCTTTTGTCCAGGTGGGAAAGGGCAATGTTGAGTGCAATAGAGATTGCATCATCTGTGGATCTGTATGCAAATTGGAGTAGGTCTGGTTCCCGTACCCCTTCTAACATTCAACCTCCAGCTGTACCCCCTCTAGCACCAGGGTCAGCGCACTCTCAAATGTTGTTTTTTTGCCATCATTGTAAGCCTGCCACACACACACTTTTCGATACATTTATTGAACATAAGAATGAGTGTGAGTTTTTGTTACAACCCGGCTAATGGGAAGTGACAAAGAGCTCTTATAGGACCAGGGCACAAATAGTAATATAATAATAATCAATAATGTTGCTCTTTATTTAACCATCTTACATATAAAACCTTATTTGTTCATCGAATAACTCACCACAGGTTAATGAGAATGGTGTGCTTGAAAGGATGCACATGTTGGGTTGTATTGGAGAGAGTCTCAGTCTTAAATAATTTTCCACACACAGTCTGTGCCTGTATTTAGTTTCATGCTAGTGAGGGCTGACAATCCCTTCTCACATAGGTAGGTACGTGGTTGCGAAAGGCATCAGTGTCTTAATAGTGCGATTTGCCAAGGCAGGATACTCCGAGTGCAGCCCAATCCAGAAATCTGTCCGTGGCTTCTAATGAAATTACATTTTCACAGAACCGCTTGTTGCAATTTCGATGAGGATTTTTTGTTCAGATATCGGTAAGTGGACTGGAGGCAGAGCATGAAAGGGATAACGAATCCAGTTGTTTGTGTCATCCGTTTCGGAAACGTACCTGCATAATTGCGCACCCAACTCACTCAGGTGCTTCGCTATATCACATTTGACATTGTCCGTAAGCTTGAGTTCATTTGCACACAAAAAAATCATACAATGATGGAAAGACCTGTGTTTTGTCCTTGTTAATGCAGACAGAGAAGAGCTTCAACTTCTTAATCATAGCCTAAATGTTGTCCAGCACATTGAATATATTTGCGAAGAGTCCCTGTAATCCTAGATTCAGATCATTTTGGCAAGAAAAAACATCACCCAGATAGACCAGTTGTGTGAGAAACTCGTCATCATGCAAGCAGTCTGGTGAGTGAAAATGATAGTCAGTAATGAAAACTTTAAGCTCGTCTCTCAATTTAAAAAAATGTGTCAATACTTTGCCGCTTGATAACCAGCACACTTCTGTATGTTGTAAAAGCGTTACATGGTCGCTGCCCATATCATTGCATAGTGCAGAAAATACACGTGAGTTCAGGGGCCTTGCTTTAACAAAGTTAACCATTTTCACTGTACAGTCGTGACACAAATATTAATTTCCACAAAGTCTGCTGCTTCAGCGTCTTTAGAAATTTTTGTCAGATGTTACTATGGAATACTAAAGTATAATTACAAGCATTTCATAAGTGTCAAAGGCTTTTATTGACAATTACATGAAGTTGATGCAAAGAGTCAATATCTGCCGTGTTGACCCTTCTTTTTCAAGACCTCTGCAATCTGCCCTGGCATGCTGGGCCACATCCTGACTGATGGCAGCCCATTCTTGCATAATCAATGCTTGGAGTTTGTCAGAATTTGTAGGTTTTGTTTGTTCACCCGCCTCTTGAGGATTGACCACCTGTTGTCAATGGGATTAAGGTCTGGGAAGTTTCCTGGCCATGGACCCAAAATATCGATGTTTTGTTCCCCGAGCCACTTATTAATGATCACTTTTGCCTTATGGAAAGGTGCTCCATCATGCTGGAAAATACATTGTTCATCACCAAACTGTTCCTGGATGGTTGGGAGAAGTTGCTCTCGGAGGATGTGTTGGTACCATTCTTTATTCATGGCTGTGTTCTTAGGCAAAATTGTGAGTGAGCCCACTCCCTTGGCTGAGAAGCAACCCCACATATGAATGGTCTCAGGATGCTTTACTGTTGGCATGACACAGGACTGATGGTAGCGCTCACCTTGTCTTCTCCGGACAAGCTTTTTTCCGGATGCCCCAAACAATCGGAAAGGGGATTCATCAGAGAAAATGACTACCCCAGTCCTCAGCAGTCCAATCCTTGTACTTTTTGCAGGATATCAGTCTGTCCCTGATGTTTTTCCTGGAAAGAAGTGGCTTCTTTGCTGCCCTTCTTGACACCAGGCCATCCTCCAAAAGTCTTTGCCTCACTGTGCGTGTAGATGCACTCACACCTGCCTGCTGCCATTCCTGAGCAAGCTCTGTACTGGTGGTGCTCCGATCCCGCAGCTGAATCAACTTTAGGAGACGGTCCTGGCGCTTGCTTGACTTTCTTGGGCGCCCTGAAGCCTTCTTCACAACAATTGAACCGCTCTCCTTGAAGTTCTTGATGATCCGATAAATGGTTGATTTAGGTGCAATCTTACTGGCAGCAATATCCTTACCTGTGAAGCCCTTTTTGTGCAAAGCAATGATGACGGCACGTGTTTCCTTGCAGGTAACCACGGTTGATAGAGGAAGAACAATGATTCCAAGCACCACCCTCCTTTTGAAGCTTCCAGTCTGTTATTCGAACTCAATCAGCATGACAGAGTGATCTCCAGCCTTGTCCTCATCAACACTCACACCTGTGTTAACGAGAGAATCACTGACATGATGTCAGCTGGTCCTTTTGTGGCAGGGCTGAAATGCAGTGGAAAGTTTTTTGGGGGTATTCAGTTCATTTCCATGGCAAAGAGGGACTTCATCTGATCACTCTTCATAACATTCTGGAGTATATGCAAATTGCCATCATACAAACTGATGCAGCAGACTTTGAGAAAATTAATATTTGTGTCATTCTCAAAACTTTTGGCCACAACTGTAGTGTCCAAAACATATTTCAAGCTGTCAGGCATTCCCTTGGCAGCAAGAGCCTCTTGGTGGATGCTGCAGTGTACCCAAGAGGCATGGGGAGCAACTGCTTGCACACGTGTTACCACTCCACTATGTCTCCCTGTCATGGCTTTTGCGCCATCATTACAGATACCAACACATCTTGACCACCAAAGTCCATTTGATGTCACAAAGCTGTCCAGTACTTTAAAAATATCCTCTCCTTTTGTCCTGGTTTCCAGTGGTTTGCAGAAGAGGATGTCTTCCTGAATTGACCCCCCATAAACGTAATGGACATATACCAGGAGCTGTGCCAGGCCCGCCACATCTGTTGACTCATTCAGCTGTAATGCATAGAATTCACTGGCTTGTATGCAAACCAGTAATTGTTTCAAAACATCCCCTGCCATGTGACTGATAAGTCGTGAAACAGTGTTGTTTGATGAAGGCATTGTCTGTATAGTTTTTTTGGCCTTTTCCCTGAGCATTGTCCTAGCCATATCCACGGTAGCAGGAAGAATTAAGTCCTCCACAATAGTACGGGGCTTGCCTGTCCTAGCCACTCGGTAGCTCACCATATAAGACGCTTCTTTTTTCCCCTTTTTTAAAATTTAAGTAGACGCTTCTAGCCCCTTCTTATTAATGGTATCTGTTGCTGTTATGCATGTCTTACTACATGAAAGTCATCTTAATTCTCGCTCCAAAAAAACTAGTGGCTTATTTTTCGCTTTGCCTGTTTGATGGTTCGTCGGAGGGTATTGTTGGGGTAGGTTCCTTGTTCCTTGTCAATCATTGGCTTATTGGTGAAATCAGCAATCAGACAATATCTTCTTTAAGTAAATCAATCAAACCTTTATTAATGCAATTGCAGACAGAAGTTGACAACGGAAACACAGCACATATGTTTCAGAGTAAGTTCTGCAAAATAAAAAAGGTCCAAGTTGTTTTAATATGCTTGCAGTCAACCCCTAGTGATGTAACTGCTTACGTCAACACCTTCTACTCATGAGACCAAGCCCATGCATATACAGTTATACAAACTTGCAGGAGAGAACAATAGTCCAGTGTTTTCTAAGGGCTCAGCAGTAATGTTCCATTCCTGTGTGGCTTACAGTGGTATGTCTGACTTGTCTCTTATCTCTTTCACTCCCCTGCAGGGTTCTGTGTCTTTGAATCTCTTTTAGCCTTGAGGCGCTTTCTCACAGAGGCTGCAATATCTGACTACAATATCTCACACATCTCTCAGACCATTTCATATGAGGCAGAGACTAGAAAAGAACCGTGGAACAGTATTTAAACCTTATAATGCATATATATATATATATATAATATATATATATATATATATATATTGTTAATCTGTGGTCCAGGACCCAATAAATGTAGTGGGGGAGGGTCTTATTGCCCTTCACCTTCTAGTAATTCAACATAAGCATAATCAATTATTATAATACATCAATCATTTGGTGCAGCCCCTATCATGACCCCAAGGTGACCCCATCAGTATAGCGGGATTCCTTATAAGCTTCCGGGTTAGAGTCCCGCTCCTTGAAAGCGGTAACTCTACCCTTTAACTCAGCGCGGATGTTGCCTGTAATCCATGGCTTCTGGTTGGGGTATGTACGTACGGTCACTGTGGGGGGGACGTCGTCGATGCACTTATTGATGAAGCCAGTGACTGATGTGGTGTACTCCTCAATGCCATCGGAAGAATCCCGGAGCATATTCCAGTCTGTGCTAGCAAAACAGTCCTTAGCATCTGCTTCATCTGACCACTTTCTTATTGACCGAGTCACTGGTGCTTCCTGCTTTAGTTGTTGCTTGTAAGCAGCAATCAGGAGGATAGAATTATGGTCAGATTTGCCAAATGGAGGGCGAGGGAGAGCTTTGTACGCGTCTCTGTGTTTGGAGTAAAGGTGAGCTAGAGTTTTTTCTCTTGTTGCACATTTAACATGCTGATAGAAATTAGGTAGAATGGATTTCAGTTTTCCTGCATTAAAGTTCCCAGCGACTAGGAGCGCCACCTCTGGATAAGCGTTTTCCTATTTGCTTATGGCCGTATACAGCTCATTAAGTGCGGTCTTAGTGCCAGCATCGGTCTGTGGTGGTATATAGACAGCTACAAAAAATATAGATGTAAACTCTCTTGGTAGATAGTGTGGTCTACAGCTTATCATGAGATACTCTACCTCAGGCGAGCAAAACCTCGAGACTTCCTTCGATTTCGTGCACCAGCTGTTGTTTACAAATATACATAGCCCTTCGCCCCTTGTCTTACCAGAGGCTGCAATTCTATCCTGCCGAAAAAGCTTAAAACCCGCCAGCTGTATGTTAATCATGTCGTCGTTCAGCCACAACTCTATGAAACATAAGATATTACAGTTTTTAATATCCCGTTGGTAGAATATATGTGCTCGTAGTTCCTCTATTTTATTATCGATTGATTGTACGTTGGCTAATAGGACCGATGGTAAAGGTAGATTACCCTCTCTGCGACGGATCCTTACAAGGCACCCAGACAGTCGTGCACAATATCTCTGTCTTTTCCTCCTGTGAGTGACGGGGATGAGGGCCTTGTCAGGCGTCCGAAGTAAATCCTTCCCATCCGACTCGTTGAAGAAGAATTCCTCCAGTACGGGGTGATTAATCACTGCCCTGATATATAGCATTCACAGAATAATGGAGTCAGATTGATGAATGTAGTTTATTATTATTCAACATCATTATTACACATCTACAAAATGGAGACACCTCATCCTCAGTCGATGGGGATTTCCACCAACCTACATAATGGTTGGATCATTTCCACCAACCTACATAATGGTTGGATCATTTCCAAACTAAATGGTGACTCATCCAGTCGATGGGGATTTCCACCAAACTACATAATGGTTGGATCATTTCCACCAACCTACATAATGGTTGGATCATTTCCACCAACCTACATAATGGATGGATCATTTCCACCAAACTACATAATGGTTGGATCATTTCCACCAAACTACATAATGGTTGGATCATTTCCACCAACCTACATAATGGTTGGATCATTTCCACCAACCTACATAATGGTTGGATCATTTCCACCAACCTACATATTACACTACAATTTCAACATTTTCAACAAAAATGTACTGGATTGGTTGAAAAGTGATAAACTTACATACCATGCACTATTTTTACACAATGGAAAGTATTTTTTTCTTTAACCTTTATTTAAATAGGCAAGTCAGTTGAGAACAAATTCTTATTTACAATGACGGCCTACCAAGGAACAGATTTTTACCTTGTCAGCTCTGGGATTCGATCCAGAAACTGTTCGGTTACTGGCCCAACGCTCTAACCACAAGGCAACCTGCCACCCTATACTGAATTTATACTTTATCGTACTAAGATGGACCAAGACATGTGTTGCTTTTACACATATTTGTTCTTTTGTTTTGCAAGAGTCTGTTGATTGGTCGGTCAAAAATTGGTCGGTGCTTGGGTTATTTTGTTTTGCAATATGTTCAAATCAAGCTTCATTTATACAGCACATTTCAGACATGGCTTCACAGGAAAAAAACTCATGGAAAACAATGAAAATAAAAACTAATATTTCCTACACAACAATCATAAGGATAAAAAAACTAAAGAATAACAATAATATCTGAAAGACTAATGAGCATTCTAAGGAAATGCCATTGATTAAAATAGTAAGACTAGGATGTAATATCCAACCCAAAATATAAGCTTGTTTTACAAACATGTATAAAAATTGTAATTTGGTTGCAAATGTTACATGAATTGAAAATGTTATGAAATATTCAATATCAAAGCCAAATGTACACCCCTTTGTTAATAGGTATTAGCAATAATGAACTTAATGGTGAGCCATGGAATAATAAAACATGTATCTTTTGTCAGGCTGAATGTTTGAAATATGAGGTGATTTGAGTCATGTTTCTTCAGTAGTGGAATAACGACAATTTGCAGAAGACTGTCATCTACATTTTGGAGTGATGGATTTAAATTTAGCGGTCCCCAAAACTAAGAGAAATGCAACACTTATTTGTCATCACTCATATCGATATCACTTGGAAATAAATTGCGCGAGAGGGGGGGAGATGAAGTTGCACGTCCTGTTAAAACTAACAGATCAAAAACCACACGGAATCTGGGAAAAATGTGTACATCACCGGTGAGACAACAATTAGTAGCAAACAGCTAGCTACATTTTCAAATGTTGCATTTTAATTCAAGTGGGTCACCAACGAGGTAAATGTAACGCAACACTTTTATGTTAAATAGTACTCTTTCAATTCAGAACCTGAATTTTTCTACAACGTTAAAACATTCTACATTGTGACATCATTAAAATACTCCTACTACAATGTTAACCTCTTTTAAAACATTCTACATTGTGACATCATTAAAATACTCCTACTACAATGTTAAAACATTCTACATTGTGACATTATTTCATTGATATTATGGAACAACTCCTTCATGTATGAATTGTCTGATGTTTAATCAGAGATCTTTTATCAGAGTATCTCTTGTCACATTGTTCACAGCTATGAGATTTCTCACCTGTGTGTGTTCTCCGGTGTCTTTTTAGAGAATCTGATCTGGAGAAACTCTTCCCGCAGTCAGAGCAGTGGTAAGGCTTCTCTCCTGTATGTGTTCTCTGGTGTGATATCAGGTTGTTTGACTGATTAAAACTCTTTCCACATTGATCACAGCTATAACATTTCACTCCTGTGTGGATTCTCTGGTGTATTCTAAGGGTTACTAAAGAGGTGCATCTCTTTCCACAATCAGAGCAGCTGTGATATTTCTCTCTTGTGTGTGTTCTCCGGTGTGATATCAGGTTGCTTGACTGAGTAAAACTCTTCCCACATTGATCACAGCTATAAGGCTTCTCTCCAGTGTGTCTTCTCTGGTGTGATTTTAAATGTCCTGACCAAAAAAACCTCTTCCCACAGTCAGAGCAGCTATAAGGTTTCTCTCCTGTATGGATTCTCTGGTGTACTTTTAGTGTATCTGTTCTTGAGAAACTCTTACCGCATTCAGAGCAGTGGTAAGGCTTCTCGCCTGTGTGTGTTCTCTGGTGTGATATCAGGTTGTTTGACTGAGTAAAACTCTTCCCGCATTGGTCACAGTTATAAGGTTTCTCTCCCGTGTGTATTCTCTGGTGTGATTTTAAATGTCCTGACCAAAAAAACCTTTTCCCACAGTCAGAGCAGCTATAAGGTTTCTCTCCTGTATGGATTCTTTGATGTATTTTAAGGGTGACTAAAGAGGTGCATCTCTTCCCACAATCAGAGCAGCTGTGACATTTCTCCCCAGTGTGTTTTCTCAGGTGTAATATTAGTGTTTTTAAGTGAGCAAATCGCTTTCCACATTGACTACAGCGATATGTTCTCTCTCCTTTGTGAATTCTTTGGTGTACTTTTAGTGAATATGATCTTGAGTAACTCTTTCTAAAGTCAGAGCAGTGGTGAGGTTTCTTCCCTGAGGGTCTCTGCTGGTGTTTGAGATGTTCTGATGTGGAGAGACTCTTCTCTGCCTTGTCAGCTTCATGATGTTGTTGAGGCTCCTCAGAGAATCCACAATAGTCACGTCTCTTTCCTGTGTGAACAACAAAGTCAGACAGAAGGTTAAAGGCCCACAACAGCAGAAATCGACTTTCTTTTAGCTAAAAGGTGATCCCCATGATGTTGTACAACAATTTACGTCCTTAATGAATGTTTAAATGCTTTTACAAACTTATTTGACAAAAAAAAACAGTCAAGTGAGCAACAATATACATATTTTGTCTTATTGTTTTCACAGTAGTATAATGGATGATTCTAGGCTATAAATAAATTATTGAAGTTGCTGAAACCTGAAGCAGTGTGCCAGATTACTTTTTATCTATTGTTGTACAGCTACAGTGCTGCTCTTTGTTCACAAAACATTAATCCTTGGGAAACGTATTATTTAGAAAAGGAATACTTTCACCAAATTGTCTAAATGGCTTCTCTGAACATTATCTCACCAGGTTCCCCCATTAGGCAAACCATTAACAGTATTACATTGTCTATTGTTGTATATCTTCAGTGCTGCTCTTTGTTCACGCCCATTTATCATCTTTCACACCTTCTAGAGCCTTAGACCCGCCCATCTCTTAAAGAATTCACATTGGAACATGAGAATGTGGCCATGTGATAAAGCAGTGAGCTAGTGGTTAAAAACACAAAGATTTCAACAATAAAATACTTTATTAACTTCAAGTAGTAAAAGGTAGTAGCCTACAATTAGGAAAAACCTAAAAACACATGAAGGTCAAACCAATATCTAGACTGAGGCCTATATCATCAGATTCTTTGAGTAACTCTGGTTCAGGCTATTAAATGAACAAAATCATCTAGCCTGAGAGCATATTTCTGTCCTGCCCTTTGGACCAGGACATGTAATGGCCATGGCCTTTTCATCGAAAAAGTCCCGATCTTCTCCAAAATATATGTTCGCTGGATTGTGTCCAGTCAAGGGGATGCTTTCACAGCAGAATGCAACTCGCCAGCTCAGCTAGCTGTCTTAACGTTGCTTCATCACGCAACGAGCCATCTGTAAACAACGGCAAGCTATAACGGTACACTGGTATTGATGTAGCTACACTTTGCAGCAGTTTATTTACAAGTAATAACCTGGTAAATCTAGACTGTTGAATGGTCCCAGATGGTGAACAGTTTATTTAGTAATAACCTGGTAAATCTAGACTGTTGAATGGTCCCAGATGGTGAACAGTTTATTTAGTAATAACCTGGTAAATCTAGACTGTTGAATGGTCCCAGATGGTTAACAGTTTATTTAGTAATAACCTGGTAAATCTAGACTGTTGAATGGTCCCAGATGGTGAACAATTTATTTAGTAATAACCTGGTAAATCTAGACTGTTGAATGGTCCCAGATGGTTAACAGTTTATTTAGTAATAACCTGGTAAATCTAGACTGTTGAATGGTCCCAGATGGTGAACAGTTTATTTAGTAATAACCTGGTAAATCTAGACTGTTGAATGGTCCCAGATGGTGAACAGTTTATTTAGTAATAACCTGGTAAATCTAGACTGTTGAATGGTCCCAGATGGTGAACAGTTTATTTAGTAATAACCTGGTAAATCTAGACTGTTGAACGGTCCCAGATGGTGAACAGTTTATTTAGTAATAACCTGGTAAATCTAGACTGTTGAATGGTCCCAGATGGTGAACAGTTTATTTAGTAATAACCTGGTAAATCTAGACTGTTGAATGGTCCCAGATGGTGAACAGTTTATTTAGTAATAACCTGGTAAATCTAGACTGTTGAATGGTCCCAGATGGTGAACAGTTTATTTAGTAATAACCTGGTAAATCTAGACTGTTGAATGGTCCCAGATGGTGAACAGTTTATTTAGTAATAACCTGGTAAATCTAGACTGTTGAATGGTCCCAGATGGTGAACAGTTTATTTAGTAATAAACTGGTAAATCTAGACTGTTGAATGGTCCCAGATGGTGAACAGTTTATTTAGTAATAACCTGGTAAATCTAGACTGTTGAATGGTGCCAGATGGTGAACAGTTTATTTAGTAATAACCTGGTAAATCTAGACTGTTGAATGGTCCCAGATGGTGAACAGATTATTTAGTAATAACCTGGTAAATCTAGACTGTTGAATGGTCCCAGATGGTGAACAGATTATTTAGTAATAACCTGGTAAATCTAGACTGTTGAATGGTCCCAGATGGTGAACAGTTTATTTAGTAATAACCTGGTAAATCTAGACTGTTGAATGGTCCCAGATGGTGAACAGTTTATTTAGTAATAAACTGGTAAATCTAGACTGTTGAATGGTCCCAGATGGTGAACAGTTTATTTAGTAATAACCTGGTAAATCTAGACTGTTGAATGGTCCCAGATGGTGAACAGTTTATTCAGTAATAACCTGGTAAATCTAGACTGTTGAATGGTCCCAGATGGTGAACAGTTTATTTAGTAATAACCTGGTAAATCTAGACTGTTGAATGGTCCCAGATGGTGAACAGTTTATTTAGTAATAACCTGGTAAATCTAGACTGTTGAATGGTCCCAGATGGTGAACAGTTTATTCAGTAATAACCTGGTAAATCTAGACTGTTGAATGGTCCCAGATGGTGAACAGTTTATTTAGTAATAACCTGGTAAATCTAGACTGTTGAATGGTCCCAGAAGGTGAATATCAGTTGTTTTCCCCCACGGTGGTCATTCTACTTGTTTATGACGTGACTCTGAGTCATCAGGTTGCCATTGGCTACATGGGGTGTTTTGGTTTCACTCTGGGTTGAGTAGACAAACAGAGAGAGGACAAAGACTCTCCTATTTCAGTGGCTGATAATACAGGGGGCGATCCAGGATTGGTCCATTTTAGTTTTAAACTAATACTATACTGTATATGAGTCTTTCTATTAATAAAGAGGACAATGTGGGACATTGGGATCACATTTCTAAATGACTGGAAACTTAAACACATTTCATGCAGTTCCACATGTGAACTTACCGGGACAGAAGACTTTATACACTGAGTGCACAAAACATTAGGAACACCTGCTCTTTCCATGACAGACTGGCCAGGTTAAAGATATGATCCTTATTGATGTAACTTGTTAAATCCAGTCCAATCAGTGTAGATGAAGGGGAGGAGAGTTGATGTCTGCACCCCCCCTGAAAACAAATTAGCATAATACAACCCCCCCATAAAAATCTATCTGTTTAAGTTGTGGTGAAAGAGCTACAGCGATGTTTGTCAAACAGTGAGACATCTAACAATCAAAGGGCAAACAATTCACACATTGAAATTAGGAAACAATGAATGCGCACTAATTGGGGGGAGACAGAGCGATTGTGTCTCTGACCAGCTCACATTAAACGACCGTCGGCGATGGCCTTCTGGCCGTCTTACCAACGTAGTGGTGGTGAGCAAACTGACCATCTGTCACATTCTACAAGATTATTCACTTGGTCTAGTCTTACCAACGTAGTGGTGGTGAGCAAACTGACCATCTGTCACATTCTACAAGATTATTCACTTGGTCTAGTCTTACCAACGTAGTGGTGGTGAGCAAACTGACCATCTGTCACATTCTACAAGATTATTCACTTGGTCTAGTCTTACCAACGTAGTGGTGGTGAGCAAACTGACCATCTGTCACATTCTACAAGATTATTCACTTGGTCTAGACTTACCAACATAGTGGTGGTGAGCAAACTGACCATCTGTCACATTCTACAAGATTATTCACTTGGTCTAGTCTTACCAACGTAGTGGTGGTGAGCAAACTGACCATCTGTCACATTCTACAAGATTATTCACTTGGTCTAGTCTTACCAACGTAGTGGTGGTGAGCACACTGAACATCTGTCACATACTACAAGATTATTCACTTGGATCAAGATGGCGCCAGAAGAAATGGCAGCAGTTTTACGGGCGCCCAACCAACTGTGCTATTATGTGTGTTTTTCTGCGTCAATTGTAACTTACTTTGTACATAATGTTTCTGCCACCGTATTTTAGGGCAAAAAAAGAGCTTCTGGATATCAGGACAGCGATCACTCACCTCAGATTAGACAAAGGTTTTTCTTCAACGAGCAGGAAGCACAGGATGTACATCAGACACCCGACAAGGCCAACATACCCGTCATTGGCAAGAGAAAGAGACGCAGGTATATTGGAAGGATCAGCCGACGGCAAGAAATCTGCCCTTACCATCAACATTCCTTGCCAACATTGGACAATACATTAGACTACGATCACAAATATCCTACCAACGGGACATCAAAAACTGTAATATCCTATGTTTCACCAAATCGTAGCTGAATGATGACATGGAAAACATTCAGCTAGCGGGAAATATGCTGCACCGGCTAGACAGAACAGGGGGGCGGTCTGTGTATATTTGTAAACAACTGCTGGTGCACGAAATATAAGGAAGTCTCGAGATCTTGCTCGTCTGAAGTAGAGAATCTCATGATAAGCTGTAGACCACACTATTTGCCAAGAGAGTTTTCATTAAAAAAGAAATGTGGCTCTTTATTTACCACCACAGACAGACGCTGGCAGTAAGACCGCACTGAGTCAGCTGTATAAGGAAATAAGCAAACAGGAAACCACTCACCCAGAGGCGGCGCTCCTAGTGGCCGGAGACTTTAATGCAGGGAAACTTAAATCAGTTCTACCAAATCTCTATCAACATGTTAAAATGTGCAACCAGAGGGGGAAAAAAATTCTAGATCACCTGTACTCCACACACAGAGACGCGTACAAAGCTCTCCCTCGCGCTCCATTTGGTAAATCCGACCACAACTCTATCCTCCTGATTCCAGCATACAAGCAAAAATTAAAGCAGGAAGCACCAGTGACTGTCTATAAAAAAATGGTCAGATGAAGCAGATGCTAAACTACAGGACTGTTTTGCTATCACAGACTGGAACATGTTCCAGGATTCTTCCGATGACATTGAGGAATACACCACATCAGTCACTGGCTTTATCAATAAGTGCATTGAGGACGTCGTCCCCACAGTGACTGTACGTACATACCCCAACCAGAAGCCATGGATTACAGGCAACATTCACACTGAGCTAAAGGGTAGAGCTGGCGTTTTCAAGGTGCGGGACTTACAAGAAATCCCGCTATGCCCTGCGACGAACCATCAAACAGGTAAAGCGTCAATACAGGGCTAAGATTGAATCATACTACACCGGCTCCGACGTTCGTCGGATGTGGCAGGGCTTGTAAACTATTAGACTACAAAGGGAAGCACAGCCGCGAGCTGCCCAGTGACACGAGCCTACCAGACGAGCTAAGTCACTTCTATGCTCGCTTCGAGGCAAGCAACACTGAGGCATGCATGAGAGAATCAGCTGTTCCGGACGACTGTGTGATCACGCTCTCCGTAGCGGACGTGAGTAAGACCTTTAAACAGGTCAACATTCACAAGGCTGCGGGGCCAGATGGATTACCAGGACGTGTGCTCCGGGCATGTGCTGACCAACTGGCAGCTGTCTTCACTGACATTTTCAACATGTCCCTGATTGAGTCTGTAATAACAACATGCTTCAAGCAGACCACCATAGTCTCTGTGCCCAAGAACACAAAGGCAACCTGCCTAAATGACTACAGACCCGTAGCACTCACGTCCGTAGCCATGAAGTGCTTTGAAAGGCTGGTAATGGCTCACATCAACACCATTATCCCAGAAACCCTAGACCCACTCCAATTTGCATACCGCCCAAACAGATCCACAGATGATGCAATCTCTTTTGCACTCCACACTGCCCTTTCCCACCTGGACAAAAGGAACACCTATGTGAGAATGCTATTCATTGACTACAGCTCAGCGTTCAACACCATAGTACCCTCAAAGCTCATCACTAAGCTAAGGAACCTGGGACTAAACACCTCCCTCTGCAACTGGATCCTGGACTTCCTGACGGGCCGCCCCCAGGTGGTGAGGGTAGGTAGCAACACATCTGCCAAGCTGATCCTCAACACTGGAGCTCCCCAGGGGTGCGTGCTCAGTCCCCTCCTGTACGCCCTGTTCACCCACGACTGCATGGCCAGGCACGACTCCAACACCATCATTAAGTTTGCTGACAACACAACAGTGGTAGGCCTGATCACCGACAACAACAAGACAGCCTATAGGGAGGTCAGAGACCTGGCCGGGTGGTGCCAGAATAACAACCTATCCCTCAATGTAACCAAGAATAAGGAGATGATTGTGGACTACAGGAAAAGGAGGACCGAGCACGCTCCCATTCTCATCTACGGGGCTGTAGTGGAGCAGGTTGAGAGCTTCAAGTTCCTTGGCGTCCACATCAACAACAAATTACAATGGTCCAAACACACCAAGACAGTCGTGAAGAGGGCACAACAAAGCCTATTCCCCCTCAAGAAACTAAAAAGATTTGGCATGGGTCCTGAGATCCTCAAAAGGTTCTACAGCTGCAACATCGAGAGCATCCTGACCGGTTGCATCACTGCCTGGTACGGTAATTGCTCGGCCTCGAACCGCAAGACACTTCAGAGGGTAGTGCGTACGGCCCAGTACATCACTGGGGCAAAGCTGCCTGCCATCCAGGACCTCTACACCAGGCGGTGTCAGAGGAAGGCCCTGAAAATTGTCAAAGACCCCAGCCACCCCAGTCATAGACTGTTCTCTCTACTACCACATGGCAAGCGGTACCGGAGTGCCAAGTCTAGGCTTCTCAACAGATTTTACCCCCCAAGCCATAAGACTCCTCAACAGGTAATCAAATGGCTAACCGGACTATTTGCATTGTGTCCCGCCACTCCCCCTCTTTTACGCTGCTGCTACTCTCTGTTTATCGTCTATGCATAGTCACTTTAACTATACATTCATGTACATATTACTTCAATTAGCCCGACTAACCGGTGTCCCCGCACATTGACTCTGTACCGGTACCACCTGCATACAGCCTCCACATTGACTCTGTACCGGTACCACCTGTATACAGCCTTCACATTGACTCTGTACCGGTACCTCCTGTATACAGCCTCCACATTGACTCTGTACCGTAATACCCTGTATATAGCCTCCACATTGACTCTGTACCGTAATACCCTGTATATAGCCTCCACATTGACTCTGTACCGTAATACCCTGTATTTAGCCTCCACATTGACTCTGTACCGTAATACCCTGTATATAGCCTCCACATTGACTCTGTACCGTAATACCCTGTATATAGCCTCCACATTGACTCTGTACCGTAATACCCTGTATATAGCCTCCACATTGACTCTGTACCGTAATACCCTGTATATAGCCTCCACATTGACTCTGTACCGTAATACCCTGTATATAGTCTCCACATTGACTCTGTACCGTAATACCCTGTATATAGCCTCCACATTGACTCTGTACCGTAATACCCTGTATATAGCCTCCACATTGACTCTGTACCGTAATACCCTGTATATAGCCTCCACATTGACTCTGTACCGTAATACCCTGTATATAGCCTCCACATTGACTCTGTACCGTAATACCCTGTATATAGCCTCCACATTGACTCTGTACCGTAATACCCTGTATATAGCCTCCACATTGACTCTGTACCGTAATACCCTGTATATAGCCTCCACATTGACTCTGTACCGTAACACCCTGTATATAGCCTCCACATTGACTCTGTACCGTAATACCCTGTATATAGCCTCCACATTGACTCTGTACCGTAATACCCTGTATATAGCCTCCACATTGACTCTGTACCGTAATACCCTGTATATAGCCTCGCTACTGTTATTTTCACTGTCATTTTACAGTTTTTTTTAAATTGTATTTCTACCTTTCTTTTTACTTAAAAATTGCACTGTTAGTTAGAGCCTGTAAGTAAACATTTCACTGTAAGGTCTACCCTACACCTGTTGTATTTGCGCATGTGACAAATAAACTTTGATTTTATTTACCACCACGCTGTCTCTCTAAAACAATGACGTGATGATGTAATTAGATTGTTAACCTCTTACATATACACGCTAGCGGAACGTCTGCTCCAATATCCAATGATGGGCGGGGCGCGAAATACAAACTCCTCTAAAATCCGAAAACTTCCATTTTTCAAACATATGACTATTTTACACCATTTTAAAGACAAGACTCTCCTTTATCTAACCACACTGTCCGATTTCAAAAAGGCTTTACAGCAAAAACAAAACATTAGATTATGTCAGCAGAGTACCCAGCCAGAAATAATCAGACACCCATTTTTCAAGCTAGCATATCATGTCACATAAACCCAAACCATAGCTAAATACAGCACTAACCTTTTATGATCTTCATCAGATGACACACCTAGGACATTATGTTATACAATACATGCATGTCTGTTCAATCAAGTTCATGTTTATATCAAAAACCAGCTTTTTACATTAGCATGTGACGTTCAGAACTAGCATTCCCACCGAACACTTCCGGTGATTTTACTAAATTACTCACGATAAACGTTCACAAAAAGCATAACAATTATTTTAAGAATTATAGATACAGAACTCCTCTATGCACTCGATATGTCCGATTTTAAAATAGCTTTTCGGATGAAGCACATTTTGCAATAATCTAAGTACATAGCCCAGCCATCACGGGCTAGCTATTTAGACACCCAACCAGTTTAGCCTTCACCAAAATCACATTTCCTATAAGAAAAATGTTCTTAACTTGCTTGTTCTTCGTCAGAATGCAGTCCCAGGACTTCTACTTCAATAACAAATGTAGGTTTGGTCCCAAATAATCCATCGTTATGTTCCATCAAGACGTTTTGTTCGTGCGTTCTAGACTCTATCCCAACGCTAAATCTCGGCCACGAGCATGACGCAGAATGTGACAAAAAATTTCTAAATATTCCATTACCGTACTTCGAAGCATGTCAACCGCTGTTTAAAACCAATTTTTATGCAATTTATCTCGTAGAAAAGCGATAATATTCCGAACGGGAATCTGCCTGTCTGTATACTGAGGGAAAAACCGAAAGCCGGGGGCGGGGTGGGTCGCGAGCGTAAGGCTTAGTCCACTGAGTGACCACTTAGCTTTTGCTCTCCTTTGTTTCAGCCAGGGCTTTGAATTACGTCATTTCTGTTTTTCCCGGGCTCTGAGACTTCATTGGAGACGTGGGAAGTGTCACGTAACAGCAGAGATCCTTAGTTTTTGGGAGAGATGTCAAACAAAGAAAATAAAAGGTCTGACAGGGTACTTCCTGAACAGAAGCATCTCAGGTTTTTGCCTGCCATAGGAGTTCTGTTATACTCACAGACACCATTCAAACAGTTTCAGAAACTGTGGAGTGTTTTCTCTCCAAAGCTAATAATTATATGCATATTCTAGTTTCTGGGCAGGACTCATAATCAGATTAAATCGGGTACGTTTTTTATCCAGCCGTGAAAATACTGCCCCCTAGCCATAAGAGGTTAACGTAGCTGGAACAAGCTGTGGCTCAAAGCAGCCGCATAAAACTTTTCAGTCAGACATTCACCCTTACACTACAGAGTTGAAATATCTACCAAACATTTTCAATAACATTGCTTGTGAACTTCAAAGCTGTAACGATTTCCCACTGGCTTGCGTATATCCTACCACTGGGGGCGCCACAGCGCATTTTGGAAAAAAATCGTTCCCATTTTCAACGGCCTACTAATCAAACTCAGAAGCTAGAACATGCATATACTTATTTTATATGGATAGAAAACACCCTAAAGTTTCTAAAACTGTTTGAATGGTGTCTGTGAGTATAACAGAACTCGTATGGCAGTCAAAACCCCGAGACCGATTGAAACAGGAAGTGGGATTCTGAATTGTGGACTCGACTTCACAGCCTTCCCTGTAATTCACAACGTGAAAAATCGATAATTGAGCACTTTCTAGTGCTTCCACTAGATGTCCCCAGTCTTTACAAAGTGTTTTGAGGCTTCTACTGTCGAAACTCAGTGTAGGAGACGATGTGGCAATTGGTCACAGTAGGAGGGCCATCAGCATTGTGACGTCGGCGGCCGTGTCTACCCCCACCTTTGGAAACGTTTTGAAACACAATGAAATCGTCCCACTCGAATCTTATTGGCTCTCTTGTTGAAACAGGCCCTGAAGATTAATGTTATACAACGTTTGAACGAACCTAAAGGAGGGAAAAAAGTCATTTTTCGTTAGCCAAGTCCCGCGCCCGACGGAGCATTTGGTTACAGCCTTCGGACGCGCTAACAACAGCAAGCTAATGGAACATAAAGGATGGACTTTTTCGACCGAAAATACATTTGTCGTGGACCTGGGATTCCTGGAAGTGCTTTCTGATGAAGACAACTAAAGGTGAGGGATTATTGATGATATTATACAAGATCAGATGTGATTTGCGATTGTTCCAAGATGGCACCGAGCTAGGTTTTCTGGCAGATTTTCTGAGTATCGCATCCCCTTTTATCTCAAAGTGTAATTACCCTGTAAAGTTAATTTAAAATCTGTTATGACGGGTGTTTTCAAGAGATATTCATCTATAAATCTTAGATTGACAATATAAAATAAAAAAATCGTTTTCGAATAGTAATTTATGAAAAAGTAGCACTGTTTCCCGGGACGCATTTTATGGGAAAATAGTTAGTCAACGTCAGGTGCCGATGTAAAATGCTGTTTTTATATAGAAATATGACCTTTATTGAACAAAAGATTGCATGCTGTGTGTAACATGATGTCCTAGGTGTGTCATCTGATGAAGTTTGTAAAAGGTTAGTGCTGCATTTAGCTGTTTTTTGGTTATATGTGATGCATGTGCTTGGTCGGAAAATTCATATGATGCTACTTTTACCATGTACTCCTCTAACATAATCTAATATTGTGCTTTTCCTGTAAAACCTTTTTGAAATCGGACAACGAGGGTCGATTCAAGAGAGGTGTATCTATAAAACGATATGAGACAGTCCTATATTTGAAAAAATATATATATTGAATTTCGTTATGCTAATGTCGCTAGAAGTTTTTCGCTGGAAAATGATTCCGCTAACGGGATGAGACGCTCAAGAGGTTAAAGGCAAATACAAACACATACTAGTAGTCATCTCTCCTGCTGGAGTCTACACAACGTCATCATCTCCATGGCTTCTTCTCTGGCGAGCTCTCATTGGCTATTTCTGATCACCGTTCTCAAAACATGTCATTGCACACCTCACACTACAAGAGCATTGCATATTATGTGCAGATAAAATCAAACATGTTTGAAAATATCAGGACATCTGGGACTGCTCAAAGATGTGATCAGTAGCCCTCAGATTGTGTCTCTGACCAGCTCACATTAAACGAGTGTCGGTGACGGCTGCACACCCCGAGTAGGCAACGACATGGGGACTTCGTCCCGATCACAAAAACTTGTCAGACAGCTAAATCGGGGCCAAAATCATGTAGTGTACACGCCCCTTCTTGTACTGTGCCACCCCCACAGCCTCCGCAATGGATTAGTCCACTGAGACAATTGATTCTTGAAGAATATAACTTATAAATGCCTCAAATGTTTCAACTGTATTTCCCCATCAGAAACCAAAACACAAGCTTGTATAACGCCATTGTTCATAAACAAGCACTGTATAGCCTCAATCTGGTTATACTATCGTAATGACATCATGGATGGCCAGTCCTTGTATTCATAGTGTAGTGAATTCAGGGGGTAGCCTTGAGCAGGACTCAAACCTGGGTCCAGCGACAATCAAGCTTATGACAGTACTGTGCAGCCGTCTTCATCGACCTGGCCAAGGCTTTTGACTCTGTCAATCACCGTATTCTTATCGACAGACTCAGTAGCCTTGGTTTCTCTAATGACTGCCTCGACCTGGGTCACCAACTACTTTGCAGACAGAGTTCAGTGTGTCAAATCGGAGGGCCTGTTGTCCGGAGCTCTGGCAGTCTCTATGGGGGTGCCACAGGGTTCAATTCTCGGGCCGACTCTTTCTCTGTATATATCAATGATGTCGCTCTTGCTGCGGGTGATTCCCTGATCCACCTCTACGCAGACGACACCATTGTGTATACTTCTGGCCCTTCCTTGGACACTGTGCTAACTAATCTCCAAACAAGCTTCAATGCCATACAACACTCCTTCCGTGGCCTCCAACTGCTCTTAAACGCTAGTAATGTTTTTCAACCGGGCGCTGCCCGCACCTGCCCAACTAGCATCACCACCCTGGACGGTTCTGCCCTAGAATGTGGACAGCTATAAATACCTAGGTGTCTGGGTAGACTGTAAACTCTCCTTCCAGACTCATATTAAACATCTCCAATCCAAAATCAAATCTAGAATCGGCATTCTATTTCGCTCCTTCACTCACGCCGCCAAACTTACCCTAGTAAAACTGACTATCCTACCGATCTTCGACTTCGGCGAAGTCATCTACAAAATAGCTTCCAATACTCTACTCAGAAAACTGGATGCAGTCTATCACAGTGCTATCCGTTTTGTTACCAAATCACTTTATACCACCCACCACTGCGACCTGTATGCCCTAGTCAGCTGGCCCTTGCTACATATTTGTCGCCAGACCCCCTGGCTCCAGGTCATCTATAAGTCTATGCTAGGTAAAGCGCCGCCTTATCTCAGCTCACTGGTCACGATAACAACACCCACCCGTAGCACACATTCCAGCAGGTATATCTCACTGATCATCCCCAAAGCCAACACCTCATTTTGCTGCCTTTCCTTCCAGTTCTCTGCTGCCAATGACTGGAACCAATTGCAAAAATCGCTGAAGCTGGAGACTTATATTTCCCTCACCAACTTTAAACATCAGCTATCGCTGCAGCTGTACATAGTCCATCTGTAAATAGCCCACCGAATCTACCTACCTCATCCCCATTCTGTTTTTATTTACTTTTCTGCTCTTTTGCACACCAGTATCTCTACTTGCACATCATCATCTGCTCATTTACCACTCCAGTGTTAATCTGCTGAATTGTAATTATTCGCTACTATGGCCTATTTATTGCCTTACCTCCTCACGCCTTTTGCACACACTGTATATAGACTTTCTTTTTTTTCTACTGTGTCATTGACTTGTTTATTGTGTTATTGGCTTGTTTATTCCATGTTATTCCATGTGTAACTCTCTGTTGTTGTCTGTGTCACACTGCTTTGCTTTATCTTGGCCAGGTCGCAGTTGTAAATGAGAACTTGTTCTGGTTAAATAAAGGTAAAATAAAAAACATTAAAAAAACTTATGCCAAGATGTCTTAACTTCTTGACAAGGTTGCTACAATAGCTTTCTCTATGAATTTGAGAGTGGTTACATTTCTCCAGCCCCCAGCTGTTTACCAAACCAAGTCTAAGGGCTGCCATTTTGTTGCTGTTTAAATCCTAGTTTGCCCCCTTAAAAAAAGCCACACATCAATCAACCAATCTGCAGTTCAAACAATAACAAAGCTGTAATTCCACCAGTGTTTTGGTAATAAGATGATGGATGGGGCTGGAGAAATGTAACTACTCTCAAATTCATAGACAGACCTATGGATGCAAGGACTGACCATCCATGATATCAACATTATAGTTTTAACCATGTTGAGGCTATACAGTGTTGATTTACATTGTTTCTAAACATTGGAGTAAAAAAAGCTTATTTGGGGATCTGATGGGGTACAACAGTTGAACTAAGCTCATGAGGCATGTGTTATATTCTTCAAGAATCAATGGCTATATATATAAATCATTTAAAAGTCAAAATATGGATGTAAGTGCAGATTTCCCCTTTAACACCAAACATCAGTTCAACAACTGCAGAGTTTGTGCCTCTGTTTTTAAGACAGTACTTACTAGTATTAATCAGGGACCGGTTTTTCAAAACCATTTCACGGCTAACTTCATTAGCCGGCTTAAGTTGCCTTTGGGAAACCGGGCTCAGATATCCAGTTTCCTCCTCCTCCCCTTTCGATGTGACAGTCATCTCCCCCTCCTCCTCTTTCAATGTGACAGTCATCTCCCCCTCCTCCTCTTTCACTCCAAAAACTGCATCATCCTCAGTCTCTTCCTCCTCTTCTTTAACTGTAACTTCCTCCTCCTCTTTCACTCTGAACGCGTCTTCCTCTTCTTCCTTCACGGTAACAGCCACAACCTCTATTTGTTTTTGTATTGTAACAGCCTCCTCTTCCTCTTTCACGAGAGCTTCTTTCTCCGTCCAGCAGGCCTCCTCTTCTTTAGCAGGGGGAGAGTAGCTTAGTGAGCTCATGGTCGGAGATGTTAGCTAGCTAGGCTAATGCTAACTTAACCAGCCAGCTAGCTGACCAATAACAACACCGTAAATATCAAAATAAATCGGATAACTAACTTGACGACAGAAGTGGGTTTAAAACACAGTGGCTAATATACACTAAAGCGTCTAAAGAGCTTTCTTGGTTCGACTATTTTGTGTAGCAAGATACCGAGGGCTGACTAACTGTTGTTGCTGTTGAAAGAAGCGTTCCGTCCACTAGATTATACGTCACACCAACAGCATCGCCTTAAAGCCTCAGATCGCCATCTGCTGACTGGAGTGGGAAAAATATTGTTATGATTATAACATTTGTTGTCACCTTCAATTATTGCACATGTTCTCATAAAAAGTATATTTCAACACTCTGTCTGCTCAGGCAAATTTGCCGAACTCCTAAACTTGGAACCAATCAGAAGTCCCGTACATACCCCTGGTGATGTAGGCAGCCAATGTCCTGCTATTATCAACGATATAACTACAGCCTCTTGTGAAACGTGAGCTGCTGTCTGATGAAGAGAAACATATGTCTAACGCCCAAAGACTGAAATAAGATAAATATATGTTTTAGAGTGCATTTTCAATTTTCAGTATGCAATAAGAAGAGGTAACTCCATGGACCATTTATCCAATTTATTGAAAGCTTGCCATTGTTGCAGTTTGAATAGCCTAGCCAGCTACTGTAAATGTCAATTTGTGTTTCATTAGCTAGTTATCCATGTCAGTTATAGCATGTTTAATCATGTTTTTGCCTGATTATATGTCGAATTTCAAATAAATAGCTGCAGGCTTGAAGAATCATTCCAATCATATACTTTGAACAGAAACCCAAGTGAAATTCCCCCATTGTATTTACCCAAGGTCTCTATAGCGCCAGAAGAGAGACTCTCACACTGAAAACGCCTCCATTAATTGCCACAGTTTAGACTACCAAATAGAACAGCTTTCTAACTCCCCCTTGTTGTAGTCTGGTGAAATGACAGAATGCCACCGTCTACCACTAACAGTCACTGCATAAACTCATAACTTTTAAAGGAAGAACCACTATATGCCAATGTTGTTGACTGTGTGTGTGACTGTGTGTCCAGGTGCTGCGGTCTCTGTGCCAGGCCTGGGCCAACACCCTTTGTAGCAGCAGCCCTATGTGAGCAGGCTCTGCTGCTGCTGTGAGACTACTGAGTGGTGCAGAGATACAGTACAGGTCAGCACCTCAGGAGTAAATGTCAGTTGGCTTTTCATAGCCGATCATTCAGAGTACCTCTACCGCTCCTGCTGTCTCTAGAGAGTTGAAAACAGCAGGTCTGGGACAAGGTAGCACGTCCGGTGAACAGGTCAGGGTCCCATAGCCGCAGGAAGAACAGTTGAAACTGGAGCAGCAGCACGACCAGGTGGACTGGGGACAGCAAGGAGTCATCAGGCCAGGTAGTCCTGAGGCATGGTCATAGGGCTCTGGTCCTCCTCCTCCGAGAGAGAGAATTAGAGAGAGAGAGAGAGAGAGAGAGAAAAACAAACAGGCAGGATATAACCCCACCCACTTTGCCAAAGCACAGCCCCCACACCATTAGAGGGATACCTTCAACCACCAACTTACTATCCTGAGACATGGCCGAGTATAGCCCACAAAGATCTCCCCCCACGGCACAAACCCATGGACCGAGTACTGTATCTCTGCACCACTCAGTAGTCTCACAGCAGCAGCAGAGCCTGCTCACATAGGGCTGCTGCTACAGAGGGTGTTGGCCCAGGCCTGGCACAGAGACCGCAGAACCTGGACACACAGTCACACACACAGTCAACAACATTGGCATATAGTGGTTCTTCCTTTAAAAGTTATGAGTTTATGCAGTGACTGTTAGTGGTAGACGGTGGCATTCTGTAATTTCACCAGACTACAACAAGGGGGAGTTAGAAAGCTGTTCTATTTGGTAGTCTAAACTGTGGCAATTAATGGAGGCGTTTTCAGAGTGAGAGTCTCTCCTCTGGCGCTATAGAGACCTTGGGTAAATACAATGGGGGGAATTTCACTTGGGTTTCTGTGCAAAGTATATGATTGGAATGACTCTTCAAGCCTGCAGCTAGTTATTTGAAATTAGACATATAATCAGGCCAAAACATGATTAAACATGCTATAACTGACATGGATAACTAGCTAATGAAACACAAATTGATATTTATCTTATTTCAGTCTATGGGCGTTAGACATATCTGTTTCTCTTCATCAGGCAGCAGCTCACGTTTCACAAGAGGCTGTAGTTATATCGTAGATAATAGCAGGCCATTGGCTGGCTACATCACCAGGGGTATGTACGGGACTTCTGATTGGTTCCAAGTTTAGTAGTTCTGCAAATTTGCCTGAGCAGACAGAGTGTTAAAATATACTTTTTATGAGAGAATGTGCAATAATTGAAGGTGACAACAAATGTTATAGTCATAACAATATTTTACTGTAATATTTTACCCACTCCAGTCAGCAGATGGCGTTCTGGGAATTTAAGGCAATGCTGTTGGTGTGACGTATAATGTAGTGGACGGAACGCTTCTTTCAACAGCAGCAACAATTCGTCAGCCACCTCGGTAGCTTGCTAGACAAAATAGCCGAACCAATAAAGCACTATAGACGCTTTAGTGTATATTAGCCACTGTGTTTTAAACACACTTATGTCGTCTAGTTAATTATCCAATTTAATTTCATATTTACGGCGCTGTTGTTTTTAGTCATCCAGCTGGCAGTTAAGTTATCACTAGCCTAGCTAGCTAACATCCCGACCATGAGGTCACTAAGTTACTCTCCTCCTGTTAGAGAAGAGGAGGCCTGCTGGACGGAGAAAGAAGCTCTGGTTAAAGAGGAGGAGGAAGAGGAGGCTGTTACAATACAACAACAAGTAGAGGGTGAGGCTGTTACAGTGAAAGAAGAGGAAGCCGCGTTCAGAGTGAAAGAGGAGGACGATGCTACAGTAAAAGAAGAGGAGGATGTTACAGTTAAAGAAGAGGAGGATGTTACAGTTAAAGAAGAGGAGGATGTTACAGTTAAAGAAGAGGAGGATGTTACAGTAAAAGAAGAGGAGGAAGCTGTTTTTGGAGTGAAAGAGGAGGGGGAGATGACTGTCACATTGAAAAAGGAGGAGGAGGAAGAAGAAGAGGAAACTGGATATCTGGGCCCGGTTTCCCAAAGGCAACTTATGGCGTCCAACGATGAACTTAGCAGTGAAATGGTTTTGAGAAACCGTTCCCTGATTAACACTAGTAAGTACTGTCTTAAAAACAGAGGCACAAACTCTGCAGTTGTTGAACTGATGTGTGGTGTTAAAGGGGAAATCTGCACTTACATCCATATTTGGACATTTAAATAATTTATTTATAGCCATTGATTCTTGAAGAATATAACACATGCCTCATGAGCTTAGTTCAACTGTTGTACCCCATCAGATCCCCAAATAAGCTTTTTTTACTCCAATGTTTAGAAACAATGTAAATCAACACTGTATAGCCTCAACATGGTTAAAACTATAATGTTGATATCATGGATGGTCAGTCCTTGCATCCATAGGTCTGTAGATGAATTTGAGACTAGTTACATTTCTCCAGCTCCATCAATCATCTTATTACCAAAACACTGGTGGAGTAACGCTTTGTTGTTGTTTGAACTGCATATTGGTTGATTGATGTGGCTTTTTTAAAGGGACAACCTAGGATTTAAACAGCAACAAAATGGCTGCCCAGAGACTTGGTTTGGTAAACAGCTGAGGGATGGGGGAAGGAGAAATGTAACCACTCTCAAATTCATAGAGAAAGCTATTGTTGGAACCTTAACCCAAAACCTAGTGACCTCGTCAAGAAGTTCAGACATCTTGGCGTAACAGTTATAAGGTGTTGGCTTGCAAGTCGCTGGACCCAGGTTTGAGTCCTGCTCAGGGCTACCCCCTGAATTCACTACACTATGAATACAAGGACTGGCCATCCATGATGTCATTACGATAGTTTAACCAGATTGAGGCTATACAGTGCTTGTTTATGAACAGTGGCGTTATACAAGCTTATGTTTTGGTTTCTGATGGGGAAATACAGAAATACAGTTGAAACATTTGAGGCATTTATAAGTTATATTCTTCAAGAATCAATGTCTATAATGCCTGACCCCATTTAGTCGACTGGTCGATAGGCTGTTGGTCGACCAACATCTTTTTAGTCGAGCAAATTATATATGTTTTTTATGGCACAAGACACCTGTCTTGCGCTGTCTCAGTGGACTAATCCATTGTGGAGGCTCTGGGGGTGGCACAGTACAAGAAGGGGCGTGTACACTACATGATTTTGGCCCCGATTTAGCTGTCTGACAAGTTTTTGTGATCGGGACGAAGTCCCCATGTCGTTGCCTACTCGGGGTGTGCAGCCGTCACCGACACTCGTTTAATGTGAGCTGGTCAGAGACACAATCTGAGGGCTACTGATCACATCTTTGAGCAGTCCCAGATGTCCTGATATTTTCAAACATGTTTGATTTTATCTGCACATAATATGCAATGCTTTTTTTAGTGGTGAGATGTGGAATGACAAGTTTTGAGAACAGTGATCAGAAATAGCCAATGAGAGCTCGCCAGAGAAGAAGCCATGGAGATGATGACGTTGTGTAGACTCCAGCAGGAGAGATGACTACTAGTATGTGTTTGTATTTGCCTTTAACCAAAGCCAGTGTGAAATCGTTACAGCTTTGATGTTCACAAGCAATGTTATTCAAAATGTTTGGTAGATATTTCAACTCTGTAGTGTAAGGGTGAATGTCTGACTGAAAAAGTTTTATGCGGCTGCTTTGAGCCACAGCTTGTTCTAGTTACGTTAACCTCTCTAGGGTAGGTGGCACCAAATCGTCCCACCTACGTAACAGCCAGTTGAATCCTGTGGCGCGATATTCAAATACCTTAGAAATGCTATTACTTCAATTTCTCAAACATATGACTATTTTACAGCATTTTAAAGACAAGACTCTCGTTAATCTAACCACACTGTCCGATTTCAAAAAGGCTTTACAACGAAAGCAAAACATTAGATTATGTCAGCAGAGTACCAAGCCAGAAATAATCAGACACCCATTTTTCAAGCTAGCATATAATGTCACAAAAACCCAGAAGACAGCTAAATGCAGCACTAACCTTTGATGATCTTCATCAGATGACACACCTAGGACATTATGTTGTACAATACTTGCATGTTTTGTTCAGTCAAGTTCATATTTATATCAAAAAACAGCTTTTTACATTAGCATGTGACGTTCAGAACTAGCATACCCCCCGCAAACTTCCGGCGAATTTACTAACAGTTTACTAAATTACTCACGATAAACGTTCACAAAAAGCATAACAATTATTTTAAGAATTATGGATACAGAACTCCTCTATGCACTCGATATGTCCGATTTTAAAATAGCTTTTCGGTGAAAGCACATTTTGCAATATTCTAAGTAGATAGCCCGGCATCCCAGGGCTAGCTATTTAGACACCCAGCAAGTTTAGCCTTCACCAAACTCCGATTTACTATTAGAAAAGTTTGATTACCTTTGGTGTTCTTCGTCAGAATGCACTCCCAGGACTTCTACTTCAATAACAAATGTTGGTTTGATCCCAAATAATCCATAGTTATGTTCCAACAGCGGCATTTTGTTTGTGCGTTCAAGACACTATCCGAATGGTAAATAAGGGTCACGCGCACGGCGCATTTCGTGACAAAAGATTTCTAAATATTTCATTAACGTACTTCGAAGCATGTCAACCGCTGTTTAAAATCAATTTTTATGCCATTTTTCTCGTAAAAAAGTGATAATATTCCGACCGGGAATCTGCAATTAGGTAAACAGACGAAAGAAAATAAAGCATGGTGTCGACTCGGGCACGCGCCTAAGTCCATTGTCCTCTGATCGGCCACTTGGCAAAGGCGATAATGTGTTTCAGCCAGAGGTTGCCTCGATATCGTTCAGCTTTTTCCCGGGCTCTGAGAGCCTATGGGAGCCGTAGGAAGTGTCACGTTACAGCTAAGATCCTTAGTCTTCAATAAACAGAGGCAAGAACAACAACACCTTGTCAGACAGGCCACTTCCTGCATGAAATCTTCTCAGGTTTTTGCCTGCCATGAGTTCTGTTATACTCACAAACACCATTCAAACAGTTTTAGAAACTTTAGGGTGTTTTCTATCCAAAGCCAATAATTATATGCATATTCTAGTTACTGGGCAGGAGTAGTAACCAGATTAAATCGGGTACGTTTTTTATCCGGCCGTGTAAATACTGCCCCCTAGCCCTAACAGGTTAAAGACGTTCCGCTAGCGGAACACCACTCCAATATCCAATGATAGGCCATGGCGCGAAATACAAACTCCTCGAAAATCCGAAAACTTCCCTTTTTCAAACATATTACTATTTTACACCATTTTAAAGACAAGACTCTCCTTTATCTAACCACACTGTCCGATTTCAAAAAGGCTTTACAACGAAAGCAAAACATTAGATTATGTCAGCAGAGTACCCAGCCAGAAATAATCAGACACCCATTTTTCAAGCTAGCATATAATGTCACAAAAACCAAAACCACAGCTAAATGCAGCACTAACCTTTGATGATCTTCATCAGATGACACTCCTAGGACATTATGTTATACAATACATGCATGTTTTGTTCAATCAAGTACATATTTATATCAAAAAACAGCTTTTTACATTAGCATGTGACGTTCAGAACTAGCATTCCCACCGAACACTTCCGGTGAATTTACTAAATTACTCACGATAAACGTTCACAAAAAACATAATTATTTTAAGAATTATAGATACAGAACTCCTTTATGCAATCGCGGTGTCCGATTTTAAAATAGCTTTTCGGTGAAAGCACATTTTGCAATATTCTGAGTAGATAGCTCGCCATCACGGGCTAGCTAACTTGACACCCACCAAGTTTGGTACTCACCAAACTCAGATTTACTATAAGAAAAATTGGATTACCTTTGCTGTTCTTCGTCAGAATGCACTCCCAGGACTTCTACTTCAACAACAGATGTTGGTTTGGATCCAAATAATCCATAGTTATATCCAAATAGCGGCGTTTTGTTCGTGCGTTCAAGACACTATCCGAAGGGTGACGCGCGGACGCGTATCGTGACAAAAAAATTCAAAATATTCCATTACCGTACTTCGAAACATGTCAAACGCTGTTTAAAATCAATTTTTATGCGATTTTTCTCGTAAAACAGCGATAATATTCCGACCGGGAGTCGTTGTTTTCGTTCAAAGACTGAAAAAGTAAAATGGACTCTTCACGTGCGCACCCGTCTCATTGTTCTCAGATCGACCACTTACCAAATGCACTACTGTTTTTCAGCCAGTAACTGCAGAGTCATCATTCAATGTTCTGGCGCCTTCTGAGAGCCTAATAGTTGCCTTAGAAAGTGTCACGTTACATAAGAGATCCTTTGTTTTGGATAGAGATGACAAAGAAGGCCAAGAAATGGTCAGACAGGGTACTTCCTGTACAGAATCTTCTCGGGTTTTGGCCTGCCATTTGAGTTATGTTATACTCACAGACACCATTCAAACAGTTTTAGAAACATTGGAGTGTTTTCTATCCAAAGCTACTAATATTCTAGTTTCTGGGCAGGAGTAATAACCAGATTAAATCGGGTACGTTTTTTATCCGGCCGTGAAAATACTGCCCCCTATCCATACCAAGTTAAAACAGGTCAACGTTCACAAGGCCGCTGGGCCAGACAGATTACCAGGATGTGTGCTCCGGGCATGTGCTGACCAACTGGCAGGTGTCTTCACTGACATCTTCAACATGCCCCTGATTGAGTCTGTAATACCAACATGCTTCAAGCAGACCACCATAGTCCCTGAGCCCAAGAGCACTAAGGTAACCTGCCTAAATGACTACAGACCCGTAGCACTCACGTCCGTAGCCATGAAGTGATTTGAAAGGCTGGTAATGGCTCACATCAACACCATTATCCCAGAAACCCTGGACCCACTCCAATTTGCATACCACTCAAACAGATCCACAAATGATGCACTCTATTGCACTCCACACTGCCTTTTCCCACCTGGACAAAAGGAACACCTACGTGAGAATTCTATTCACTGACTACAGCTCAGCGTTAAACACCATAGCGCCCTCAAAGCTCATCACTAAGCTAAGGATCCTGGGACTAAACACCTCCCTCTGCAACTTGATCCTGGACTTCCTGACGGGCGCCCCCAGGTGGTGAGGGTAGGTAGCAACACATCTGCCACGTTGATCCTCAACACTGGAGCCCCTCAGGGATGCGTGCTCAGTCCCCTCCTGTACTCCCTATTCACCAACGACTGCATGGCCAGGCACGACTCCAACACAATCATTAAGTTGGTGCCAGAATAACAACCTATCCCTCAAAGTAATCAAGACAAAGGAGATGATTGTGGACTACAGGAAAAGGAGTACCGAGGACGCCCCCATTCTCATCGATGGGGCTGTAGTGGAGCAGGTTGAGAGCTTCAAGTGTCCACATCACCAACAAACTAGAATGGTCCAAGCACAACAAGACAGTCGTGAAGAGGGCACGACAAAACCTATTCCCCCTCAGGAGACTGAAAAGATTTGGCATGGGTCCTCAGATCCTCAAAAGGTTCTACAGGGGCAACATCAAGAGCATCCTGACTGGTTGCATCACTGCCTGGTATGGCAACTGCTCGGCCTCTGACCGCAAGGCACTACAGAGGGTAGTGCGTACGGCCCAGTACATCACTGGGGCTAAGCTGCCTGCCATCCAGGACCTATACACCAGGCGGTGTCAGAGGAAGGCCCTAAAAATGGTCAAAGACCTCAACCACCCCAGTCATAGACTGTTCTCACTGCTACCGCATGGCAAGCGGTACCAGAGCGCCAAGTCTAGGCATCTCAACAGATTTTACCCCCCAAGCCATAAGACTCCGGAACAGGTAACCAAATGGCTAACCGGACTATTTGCATTGGGTCCCGCCACTCCCCCTCTTTTACGCTGCTGCTACTCTCTGTTTATCGTCTATGCATAGTCACTTTAACTATACATTCATGTACATATTACCTCAATTAGCCCGACTAACCAGTGCCCCCGCACATTGACTCTGTACCGGTACCCCCTGTATATAACCTCCACATTGACTCTGTACCGTAATACCCTGTATATAGCCTCCACATTGACTCTGTACCGTAATACCCTGTATATAACCTTGCTACTGTTATTTTCACTGTCATTTTAGTGTTTTTTTAATTGTCTATTTTTTACTTAAAAATTGCACTGTTGGTTAGGGCCTGTAAGTAAGCATTTCACTGTAAGGTCTATCTATACCTGTTGTATTCGGCGCACGTGACAAATAAAATTTGATTTACCACCATGTTCTCTCTAAAACAATGACGTGATGATGTGATTAGATTGTTAAGGTCTTACTCACATCAGCTACGGAGAGCGTGATCACACAGTCATCCGGAACAGCTGATGCTCTCATGTATATCTCAGCGTTGCTTGCCTCGAAGCGAGCATAGAAGTGATTTAGCTCGTCTGGTAGGTTCATGTCACTGGGCAGCTCGCGGCTGTGCTTCCCTTTGTAGTCTGTAATAGTTTGCAGGACCTGCCACATCCGACGAGCGTCGGAGACGGTGTAGTACGATTCAATCCACAGTCACTGTGGGAACGACGTCCTCGATGAACTTATTGATAAAGCCAGTAACTGATGTGGTGTACTCCTCAATGCCATAGGAAGAATCCCGGAACATATTCCAGTCTGTGCTAGCAAACAATCTTGTAGTTTAGCATATGCTTCATTTATTTTTTGTTATTTCTCCCCAATTTCGTGGTATCCAATTGGTAGTAGTTACAGTCTTGTCTCATCGCTGCAACTCCCGTACAGACTCGGGAGAGGTGAAGGTCGAGAGCCATGCGTCCTCCGAAACACAACCCAACCAAGCCGCACTGCTTCTTGACACAATGCACATCCAACCCGGAAGCCAGCCGCACCAATGTGTCAAAGGAAACACCGTACACCTGGCGACCTGGTCAGCGTGCACTGTGCCCGGCCCGCCACAGGAGTCGCTAGTGCGCGATGAGACAAGGATATCCCTGCCAGCCAAACCCTCCCTAACCCGGACGACGCTGGGCCAATTGTGCGTCGCCCCATGGACCTCCCGGTAGCGGCCGGCTGCGACAGCCTGGGCTCGAACCCAGAATCTCTAGTGGCGCAGTGGTCTAAGGCACTTTATCGCAGTGCTAGCTGGGCCACCAGAGATTCTGGGTTCAAGCCCAGGCTGTCGCAGCCGGCTGCGACCGGGAGGTCCATGGGGCGATGCACAATTGGCCCAGCGTCGTCCGGGTTAGGGAGCTACACTCTAGCTACTTGTGAGACACAGCTAGCACTGCGATGCAGTGTCTTAGACCACTGCGCCACCTGGGAGGCCAGCATATGCTTCATTTCACCTCTTTTTTTTTTTTAGACCAAGTCACTGGTGCTTCCTGCTTTCATTTTTGCTTGTAAGCAGGATAGAATTATGGTCAGATTTGCCAAATGGAGGGCGAGGGAGAGCTTTGTATGCGTCTCTGTGTGGAGTAAAGGTGATCTAGAATTTATTTCCCCTCTGGTTGCACATTTAACAAGCTGATAGAAATGAGGTAAAACTGATTTCAGTTTCCCTGCATTAAAGTCCCCGAACACTAGGAGCGCCGCCTCTCGGTGAGCGGTTTCCTGTTTGCTTATTTCCTTATACAGCTGACTCAGTGCGGTCTTACTGCCAGCGTCTGTCTGTGGTGGTAAATGAAGAGCCACGAACAATGTTTATGAAAACTCTCTTGGCAAATCGTGTGGTCTGCAGCTTATCATGAGATACTCTACTTCAGGCGAGCAAAATCTTGAGACTTCTTTAGATTTCGTGCACCAGCAGTTGTTTACAAATATTCACAGACCGCTCCCCCCTCATTTTACCGGAGTGTGCTGTTCTGTGTAGCCGGTGCAGCGTATATATCCCGCTAGCTGAATGTTTTCCAAGATATTACAGTTTTTGATGTCCCGTTGGTCGGATATTCGTGATCGTAGTCTAATTTATTCTCCAATGTTGGCAAGTAATGTTGATGGTAAGGGCAGATTGGGGGTAAAAGCAGATCTCAAAGTTGTAATTCTATACTATTTAATTGACTATTTACTTTCGTTTTTTGATGGCATGCGTTATGCGTTTGAAGTGTATCTAGTTGAATGCATTCTATGATATGTGACAACCTGATGGTCATTGGGGCAAACGTGTCTTTCTTTGTAAACTGAATTAAACTGCATATGAAGTAAGGATCAATTCGGACGCAGAGCTGGTCAAAGCAGCTGCTGACATGTATGTTTTTACTTCACTATTAATTGACAAAGGACATTTGGTAAGTTTTGATAAGTATTCAGTTAAAGTATTAAAGTGTTTTCAATTTTTTCCTATCATCAGCCCAAGGAAATGTATTGGTAAGAGTCATCTGGGTTTAAAGGAGAATCACTGCATGTATGCACTATTAAATATCTTACCTTGTTGCTGTCATCCTCCATGTAGCTGTCATCCAATATGTTGCTGTCATCCTCCATGTGTCATCCTCCATGTAGCGGTCATCCTCCATGTAGCGGTCATCCTCCATGTAGCTGTCAACCTCCATGTAGCTGTCATCCTCCATGTAGCTGTCATCCAATATGTTGCTGTCATCCTCCATGTGTCTGTCATCCTCCATGTGTCTGTCATCCTCCATGTGTCTGTCATCCTCCATGTGTCTGTCATCCTCCATGTAGCGGTCATCCTGCATGTAGCGGTCATCCTCCATGTGTCTGTCATCCTCCATGTAGCGGTCATCCTCCATGTAGCGGTCATCCTCCATGTAGCGGTCATCCTCCATGTAGCGGTCATCCTCCATGTAGCGGTCATCCTGTATGTAGCGGTCATCCTCCATGTAGCGGTCATCCTCCATGTAGCGGTCATCCTCCATGTAGCGGTCATCCTCCATGTAGCGGTCATCCTGCATGTAGCGGTCATCCTCCATGTAGCGGTCATCCTCCATGTAGCGGTCATCCTGTATGTAGCGGTCATCCTGTATGTAGCGGTCATCCTGTATGTAGCGGTCATCCTCCATGTAGCGGTCATCCTCCATGTAGCGGTCATCCTGTATGTAGCGGTCATCCTCCATGTAGCGGTCATCCTCCATGTAGCGGTCATCCTCCATGTAGCGGTCATCCTCCATGTAGCGGTCATCCTCCATGTAGCTGTCTGTATGTCACGTAATCATGAGTTTCTCTTTTCCATTTTAATCACTAATTTCATTTCAGTTTTACTCTCAAACTTGACCAACACTCATTTCATTCTTTTGTTACATCCTGTCAGTGATTGATATTCATGTGGGCATGTTTGAATGTGCTATTAATTTAATCAATGTAATCTAAATTTGTGATATGTCTTCATTCATTCATGCATGCATTTATTTTATTTATTCATTCATTCAACTTATTTATTTCTGTGTCACTTCAAAAGCCGTAGCCCTACAGGTCCCCCCATCGCTCCCTCGGCCTCTGCCTCCAACTGACCAAGTCCCGGCCCCGGTTCCTGCCCCGGCCCCTGCTCCTGCCCTACTGGGGCAGAGCGAAGAGGAGGATTTGCCCCGGCAGTCCTTCCTGCCTCCAAGGCCTGCCTCAGAAAGTGCTGAGGTAAATTCATCAACTGTAATGACACCACACAGTTAAGATATTAAACAGTATGCCATGGTAGGCCATTCTACACAGTTGTCTTGTCTCCTGCATACTCTCTCCATACTCTCTCCATACTCTCTCCATACTCTCTCCATACTCTCTCCCTGTCTGTTACCATTACCAGCACTTCCTTTCCCCCTCACTCTCCCCTCACTCTCCCCTCACTCTCCCCCCACTCTCCCCCCACTCTCTCCTCTCACTCTCCCCCCTCACTCTCCCCCCTCACTCTCTCCTCTCACTCTCCCCCCTCACTCTCTCCTCTCACTCTCCCCCCTCACTCTCTCCTCTCACTCTCCCCCCTCACTCTGACCTCTCACTCTCCCCCCTCACTCTGACCTCTCACTCTCTCCTCTCACTCTCCCCCCACTCTCTCACTCTCTCCTCTCACTCTCTCCCCATCACTCTCTCCCCATCACTCTCTCCTCTCACTCTCCCCCCTCACTCTGACCTCTCACTCTCTCCTCTCCCTCTCCCCCCTCACTCTCTCCTGTCACTCTCACTCTCTCCTGTCACTCTCCCCCCTCACTCTCTCCTCTCACTCTCTCCTGTCACTCTCCCCCCTCACTCTCTCCTCTCTCTCCTCTCACTCTCACCCTCACTCTCGCCCCTCACTCTCTTCTCACTCTCCCCCATCACTCTCCCCCATCACTCTCCCCCATCACTCTCCCTCTCACTCTCTCCCCTCACTCAGCTGCTGCTTCCAGAGAGTTGGCGTTCATCTCTTACCAAGGAGCAGCAGCGGTGGATCGGCCGCACGCTGTTCACCAGGAACAGCTTTGGGAGGTCGACACTCACCACTGACCTGGTCACGTGGTGGACGCCTCCCCAACCGCGGCCGATCTACAATCAGCCACCCGCATCCCCCGACCCCTTCTTCGCATGTCAGCTGTTCCTTTGGATGCCTGTACGTATATGGGCATACAAGCTGGCATGCCCCCAGTCTGGGTGCAGAGGCACACTCTGCAAGGCTGGGCTCTACAAGACCATCCGGAGGGTCTTGGACATCGACCGCTGGTATCTCATGGCCACTGAGTACCTGGAATGCGGTCGGTGTAAGAAGAAGGTCGCGGGGTGGTCACGGGACCTTGTCAGTCAGCTGGACGCTCGGCACCGCTGCCAGTTCCCAGCAATATTGACATACAAGTAAGTTCACAAGATTTTAAGTAATTAAGTAATTAAGTAAAATGAATGCATGTCATTCATATGCTTTATCTCTCTCTCTCTCTAGGCTGTCCTGTGACCTGCGGGTTGTGAGGATGCTGAGGTCGCGCACTTTGGGGAACAGTGCGTCACAGACCTACAGCAAGCTGTGTGAAAGTCACAGCGAGTCCTGGATGCGGAGTTGTATACGGTACCTCGGGGAGTGCGAGCAGTTTCTGGCCTTGGGCTCTGGGCGGCAGTTCACTGATCCACCGGAGATGCCCCCGGTGCCCTCACCCGTCTGGCTGCTGACAGTCTACAGCCATGACGTGCTGTCGCAACTGGACGAGCTGAAGGCCAGGGTCACCTCCATCTTTGGGTCCATCTTAAAGATGGACTCTACCAAGAAGGTGAGTTTTCACTTAAAAATGTAAAGATAAGTCATGTCTGATTTTGTATATCTATATTTAAAAAATGTCTTTACCTTTCTGTCTTTGCGTGTCTGTCTCAAGGTGACTAAAAAGCTTGCGGGTACCGCTGCAGACACGGCCGCCTGGGTTACCAACGTCGGTAACGAGCATGGCCAGGTCCTCGTCAGTGTCCTCACTGCCGGTGAGAGCGAGGGCCTGCTCCCCATGGCGGCTGGTCTCATGGAGCGGTACCGGCTCGCCGGGGTGGCGCCCCCCCAGCTCATGTACGTGGACCGAGACTGCTGCTCCAGCTTCGGCAGATCAAAGACAGCTGCCATGTACAATGAGTGGGACCAGCTGGTGGTTCGGCTAGACATCTGGCACCTGATGCGGCGGTTCGCGTCAGGTGTCACCACTGAGAGCCACCAGCTCTACGGTCCCTTCATGCGGCAGCTGTCAGCTTGCATCTTTGAGTGGGATGCAGGCGATGTCCGCCGACTGCTGGAGGCCAAGAGGTCTGAGCTGGAGGGGAAGCACGGGATGGTCGGCCTCACCGAGGCGGAGGTTTCGAGGCAGATCGGCAGGAAGGAGATGGCACTTCACTGTCGGCGTCGTACGCGTGGAGCTGCGGTGACCGAAGTCCTTCTCCTTGACCTCCTCGAGACCTTCAACAGCGAGAAGCGGGTCGACACCCTGGGCATCCCGTTGCTGGACTCCATCCGCATCCAGGCAATCTGGAAAGAGCAGAGGCGCCACCTCCACTGCATACAGGACCCATCCGGTGTACAGCTGTACACCGAGACCGGCAAAATCACCAAGGGCGGCGTGATTTTGCCGGTTTATCGCTGCGCACGGGGCTCTACATCCTTGGAGTCATTCCACCTCCACCTCAACCGGTTCATCCCAGGTAATTGACATTGTGGAGCTTAAAGTTTAATGTTAACAGCAACAGCTCTCCCACCCTAATCATGCATTGTTCTCTCAGGTACCAGGGCAAATGCCATGCATTTCCAGGCATTCCTGTTGGATGGACTGGTGAGGTGGAACGAGGACCGTGCGCAAGCGGCAGTGGAGGGAAAGAACAGGCAGCCCCTGCTCTCCTACAGTGGCCATCTGCAGCACATCCTTAACCTTAGCAGCCAAAGGGTGCTTGGCAAGGAACAGGTTAAGGACTACACCAAGCCTAGCGAGTACACGGGTAAGTCGAGTAAGAGAATGACCATTTACATCAATTGCATTAATTACATCCCATTAACACTTCCCTACTCTGCTTTTGGCTGATTTTTTTTGTGCTTTAATAGGGGAACTCCTCGGAGTGGAGTACCTGTACTCGCAGACTGGCAGAGTGCTGCAGGATGTCAGCGCGGACCCTGACCTTCCGGAAGAGGCAGCCGCCGTCGAGCAGCTCGACGAGGAGGATGAGGGCTTTCAGGAGGAGGATGTGGACCCAACAGTCCACATCCCTCATGTTACTCCTATGAGCGCCCCGTCCTCCAGCTCAGCGGCACCTCTATCAGGGGAACCCGCTGATGCACCCAGGTCTGGGCCATCCAGTCCCACCACCCCTGAAGACGGAAGCTCTCCTGAGGCCCCTGATCGACACGGTTCTCCTCACCCTGACCACTCCTCTGATCCAGAGGTAATTATAATTTACCTTTTGTGTTGTTGAAAAGAAAAATGCTATTGCAACCTCTTTGACGTAAGGAATTGAGACAAAAAAACTCTAGACAATTTTCAGGTCTTTAATAATACCAAGGATGCCATCAGCTGAGTGCATACATTTAGAAAGCTCACAACACATCTTATTCTCTTCCCTTGCAGGCGTCAACTCCCCAGCTATACATTTTATGACCCCAATGACTTTCCCCTCCTTTCCCCTGTGGAATGTCCATGGTCCTCTCTTTGTTTAGCTATCCATCTTCTGGGCCTGACCCTGAGCTCTGATCCTAGGCAATTTCCTCTTATCTGATTAGGTCATGGTTTCTAAATTAGCAAACACAAAGTTTCATGACCTGAACTCCATTAATACTCACAGTAATCATTCACTAAACAGGTTACAAACAAACTACAGTTTAACTTGAAACATGTTACATTTTAACAGAATCCATCAGTGTGACTTTCAGTTACATAATATAAAATAACATCTCCTATTTCCTTTGTAGAAGAATCTTATGTGTTACCCCTAAATGTGTGACATTGTCCTCATCGATTTTTCCATGTCTCTTTATCTTCAGGGGGAGACGCAAGGCCCTGATGCAATGCCGGGCTACCAGCATGTCTGCAGGCTTGCCAGGGCCTTGGTGAGGGTGAGGAACCATCAGGGGCTCTCGGACCGCAGGGTAGACGGTCTGGTGGCGCTGTGGCTGGCGTTGCCAGACTTCGAAAAGCAACGTTTGATCAACCCTGCCCGACACCAGGAGAGGATCGTTCAGGGGCAGTTCAAGGCAACGAAGGGGAAGTCGTCCATTATCCTAGGAAAAGACTCTCTCCAACGGTATGTTGTTAGTGTTCATGTCCTCCACCTTACTATTATATTGCCTGCCTCTACATTAAATGCATATGAAGGTCAGGCGATGGCTATCATTATACTTTGGCTATCATTATTTTTCAATGTTCTCTAATTATTTATCTCCTCTGTTTCAGTTGCCTTCTCGGACTCAACTTGGGCCCTGCAAGTTGGCCGGGCACCAGCCGTTTGGTGGAGGCAATTTGCAGACAGCTCTGTCAAATCCATCCCAGTGCCACGCAGTCTGCCGGCGTCAAGAAGAGCAGGTGGGCGCTCATTCTGGCAGACTACGTGGCCATCAGGGAGGCAGTGCTGAACAGCCCGAGGTTGATGGCCCAGACCAACCTTCAGCTCTTTGAGCTGAATCAAAAGACCATCAGTCAGTGGTAAGACATTAACTTATGGAAGACTTGTTACATATGTGACTAATGACAATCTGAGTGACAGCTTTGTGTTTGTTTTCTCTCCCTGTTTCAGGTACTCCCGGTGTCAGAGGGAGAGGATGGTGCTGCAGCAGGGATTGGGGCTCGCTCCTGCCCCCAGCGTCACCGCCCAGCCCCTCCCTGCAGCCAAGCCACTCCACTACCAGCGGGAGGGAATCCAGGCACTCTTCCCTTTCCCTACGCCGCCCCCCCCGGTCCCACGCCAGACCACCCAGCAAGGAGGGCCCGCCCACACGCCCATTCTGCCAGCCCACCTGGAGCAACAACCCCCCGCACTTCCCGGCCCCTCCCAAGCCCTGCAAGCCCAAGGACCACAGACGGGCTCCTCTTTACCTCCTCCGGTGCCAAGGACAACGGCTTGGAGGAGGAAGAGGATGGCGGAGGACAAAGAGGAGGGGACAGCTGGGAAGAGAAAGCAACGCGAGCAGTACGTCTGCTCCAAATGTGGGTTGCCGAAGCGGCGGGAGACGGGGCACAGCCGCTTCGGCGGAGTGGGATTCTGCTCTGTTGCTGCGGGAGGTAAGACCGTGGCCCAGTGGCTGGCGGAAATGAAGGACGCTAAGGGGCGAGGTGAAGGACACTGAGCCGCTGGCTGGGTGGTCGGACGTTTTTATTGTAAATAGTTCCCTGTTCCCCTCTACCTGGACCGAGACCTTGAACGCGGTGTAGAGGCTTGTGTGTGTTGAGGACCCTCAGAGCTATATTGTCTGTAGTCTATAAGACTACTGGTAGGTTAACCCATGGTAAGCAGTCCTGAGGCGAGACACCAGACTAACGTCGGTCCGTTCCCAAGCAAAATGCACGTTTTATGAGCACATGAACATTTTATTTACATAGTTCAATAAAAGGACTGTGTAGCAAAGACAGACAGGATCGTGATGAACCTGTAAAAAAAAGGGATAGACATTAAAATATACATGTATAAATCAAACATGATTTATCAATACATCTTCAAGTGAAAACTCAACTTCTTGGTAGATCTAATGTTTTTTTTCTACAGCAGTAGCTATAACACATAGGTAAAACAATATAAGGCATGAATAACTTACCTTTTGCAAGTATAGAAATTTCTGTCCACAGGTCAGTGGCCCAGATGCACTTCAAACTGCTCTTGATGGTGTAACGCCAATCAATCAATGCTCCAGGCGCCCCATCACTGCGAATGATATACATACACCTGACGGTTAAAAGAAATAGCCTGTATGCATGCAAATGTCCCATGTACTAAGGCATACACACATACACAATACATTAGAGCAATTATGGTGTGTTATTTTGTGTACAGAGATTGCTGACATTATTATTTAATGTTTATTGGATTTACATTGCAATAATTATCTTTCATTTGATCCTGTTTCCCTATGTATACTCTGGTTCATCATTAAAACTCCTAGACTGGGCTTCTGTGTCTGTCATCACTGTTTTGACCTGGTGCTCAAAGCACATGGCTACTTAATATGCTCCTCTCACCCAGCAACCCCCCCCATTTCCCCTCCTCATTGGACTGAGAAGAATGGGCAATTTCTTCCTGTAATCCTTTCACGCATTCCTCTCTGTTTCCGATTGTCCAAATTGTTCCATTACTCCTCTCCTCCAATCAGATGCTTCAGCTTGTTCCAATTCAGAGAAAGAGAGCAAAAACCCGCCAATGAAGAGCCTAGCTTGTTCCAATTGGTTTTAAGCCAATCAACTACCTCCGAAATGTTCGTAACGTCACTTCATCACAAAATATTTTTTTGGGGGGGCAGCCATTGATGATACCCGGTGAGTATATGAGGGAAATGGGCTTAATTTGCAATGAATGTAACATCGACGACTAAATGTGATTAAATATGACAATAACAGCGTAACAAAAGCCATTGCACGAAACCCCACCAACCGAAACCTACACACTAGAAACATGCTCTGCAGCTGCATTCACAATACGTCCTTAAGCAAAGACTAGCAGGGAATGCTGGGTAGCCTACGTAAAAAAAATACTGTAACGTGATTTAAAAACTCTTGAATCCTATGTGAAAATGTATAATTTGTTTTGTTGGGAAGTAGAACAACTATGAAAAGCAGCTTATTTGTGACATTTAGACTTTATTTCTAGATGTAGAACTGACCTAGAAAATACATTGTATTCCCATATCACCTCTGATTCAATATTCTACCCTATCACCGACCTAGACGGGACATATATCATATTCCATATCACCTCTGATTCAATATTCTACCCTATCACCGACCTAGACGGGACATATATCATATCCCATATCACCTCTGATTCAGATGCTAGAACAGCAAGACACAAAAGGTTCATTCAAAAATACAATACTCTCCCTACCAGCCTTCTGTGGGAATATTCTAGTGGTGGTTTCTGAGGGTCTGAAGGTCAGTTTGAAACCTGTTGGACCCCAACCATGACCAGAACCATCATTAGGGTTAGCAGTGTGGTTAGGGTTATTTAAGGTAAGGTCCAGGACAAGGTAGGCATTAGGGTTAGCAGTGTGGTTAAGGTTAGGGTTATTTAAGGTAAGTTCCGGGACAAGGTAGGCATTAGGGTTAGCAGTGTGGTAAAGGTTAGGGTTATTTAAGGTAAGGGTTAGTTAGGCATTAGGGTTAGCAGTGTGGTTAAGGTTATAGATTTTATGACTGTGGTATTAACTTGAACCTCTTGAGGAGAAAGTAATCTAAAAATAACTGAAAGTAATCAGATTACGTTACTGAGTTTGGGGAATCCAAGTTACTTTACTGATGACACTTTTAGATAGGTTACTAGTAACTTAACGGATTACATTTAGAAAGTAACCTACCCAACCCTGGATACAGTATATAGGTCTCTCCATGGGTGGGAGATGGACATTTAAGATGATGAACACTCTCTTTATATTACTGACTTGTTGACTGATTGATCATTCATCCTTCCATCCCTCCTCAGCCTTCCTCTCCTCTGAAGACCCAGTGAGGGTGGAGCTCAGTTAGAGAGCTGTTGAGGGACTGGTTAGGAAGAACACTTCTACAGCCAGAGAGGTGAGAGGTCACACATTTCTCCTGTTTATCTGGTGTCCTGTGTGAATTTAAGTATGCTCCCTCTAATTCTTCCATCTCTCACTCTTTCGGAGGACCTGAGCCCTAATCCCGACGTATGGTCCTTTCTGGCCTGATCTCCTGGCTGTCCCCAGTCCACCTGGGCTCCTGATCCATTTTCAACTGTTCTTCCTGCGGCTATGGAACCCTGACCTGTTCACCGGACGTGCTACCTTGTCCCGGACCTGCTTATTTGATCAATTTGTTTGTTTCAGTTTTCAGTAGTTGAATCCTTTGACGTATTGTACTGGAGTGGTTGAAAAGTAATACTAAACTTACATAACATGCACAATTTTGACACAGCGGAAGATATACTGGACTTATACTGTCTTTCATAGTAAGATTCACCAAGATATGTGTTGCTTTTGCAAATATGTGTTCATTGGTTTTGCAAAAGTCTGTTGATTGGTCAATCATTGGGTTCATTGTTTTACAATATGTTCAAATCAAGCTTTATTTATATAGAACATTTCAGACATGGATTCAACGCAATGTGCTTCACAGGAAAAAAATTATAAAGCAATGAAAATAAAAACTGAAATATTTACTACACAACAAACATAAGAGGGAAAAAAAGAATGAATAACAATTAAAAAATGTAAGACTAATGAGCATTCTAAGGAAAGGCCATTGGTTAAAACAGTAAGATCAGGATGTAATGACTCCTGGCACAAACTATAAGCTTGATTTACTACATTGTATGTTAGTTGCATAAATAATTATGATTACTAAATGTTACATTACATTTATGGAATATGAAATATCAAAACTGAATGTACACCCCTTTTGGTAATATGTTTTGGCAATAATTAATAAAGACAATTAGCAATTGAATGTTGTAAAGAAATACTGTGTGTGTAAATATTGGGAGTGATGTAAAATTGTTCCTGAACCAATTTTCTACACTGCAAGTACGTTAAAATTAGGTTGATCCAATGGAGTCGTTGAAACGACTTGAAAAATAAGTCTATTCAACGTTCAACCAAAAGCGACTGACGTCGTTAAACAGTCGTCTTTTCAAAGACATGAAAAAATATTTATTTTCCAAGACCTAAAAAAATCTGTCTTTTCACTTTCAACCTAAACCGAATGTAGATTGGAAGTTGTTATCCTATCCCACCTAGCAACAGGAACAATGACCTGTTGCTAGGTGGGATAGCCCCAATGTCAGAACAGTTTTAACGTGTCCAAATCAACAACCAATATGCAGAAACCGTTTGTGATATATTGAAAAACTAAACATAACATGTACTATCGACACAATCATATTACTTGTATTTTTTAAAACACCTTATAAACTGCACAAACACCAAACACACTTGTTATACAAGTAGCAATAAATCACGGATATAGATTAGTTGGGAAATCAGGTTGTACTGTTGAAACTAATGCAACTAAAAATGGAAACGGGAGATATCTTTTTCCTCACTGGTTAGAGGACAATCTGCAGAAAACAGTCAGCTACCTTTTGGAGTGATGCATTTACATGTAGGGGTCCCTAAAATGAAGAGAAATGCAACACTTATTTGTCATCACTCATATCGATATCACGTTGAAATCAATTGCGAGAGAGGGGAGAGATGAGGTTGCACATCCCGCTCAAACACCACACAGAATCTGGGAATAATGTGTACATCACTGGTCAGAGCACAACTTGTAAAAAACAGCTAGCTACATTTTGAATTGTTGCATTTTCATTCAAGTGGGTCGCTAATGCAACTTTTTTGTGTTAGTCACTTTTTGTTAAATCACATAAATAGTAACTCTTCCATTTCAGAGCCTGGATTTTCCCCCTGAGGCTAATATCCATATCATGTTGAAATCAATAGAACAGGGGACAAACGTTTAGGGTTCTACATTGTGACATCATTATAATACTCCTACTACAATGTTAAAACATTCTACATTGTGACATTATTTCATTGATATCATGAAGCAACTCCTTCAGGTATGTATTTTCTGATGTTTAATCAGAGATCTTTTACCAGAGTATCTCTTCCCACAATGATCACAGCTATGAGGTTTCTCTCCTGTGTGTGTTCTCTGGTGTATAGTCAGATGGCTAGACGTAACAAAACTCTTCCCACATTGATCACAGCTGTAAGGTTTCTCACCTGTGTGTATTCTCTGGTGTGATTGTAATGTATATAATTTTGAAAAGGTCTTCCCACAGTCAGAGCAGCTATAAGGTTTCTCTCCAGTGTGAATTCTCTGGTGTGATTGCAATGTAGATGATTTTGAAAAGGTCTTCCCACAGTCAGAGCAGCAATAAGGTTTCTCTCCAGTGTGAATTCTCTGGTGTGTTTTCAGGCTGCTTGTATCATTAAAACTCTTCCCACAGAGATCACAGTTATAAGGTTTTTCTCCAGTGTGAATTCTCTGGTGTGTTTTCAGGCTGCTTGTGTTATTACAACTCTTCCCACATTGATAGCAGCTATAAGGTTTCTCTCCAGTGTGAATTCTCTGGTGCACTTTCAGTGAATCTGATCTTGAGTAACTCTTTCCACAGTCAAAGCAGTGATGAGGTTTCTCTCCTGTGTGTGTTCTCTGGTGTATAGTCAGATGGCTAGATGAAGAAAAACTCTTCCCACATTGATCACAGCTATAGGGTTTCTCTGCGGTGTGTATTCTCTGGTGTGCTTTCAGATTACTTGTACGAGTAAAACTCTTCCCACATTGATCACAGCTATAAGGTTTCTCTCCTGTATGGATTCTAAAATGTTTTTTAAGGTCTGCTGAAGAGGTGAATCTCTTCCCACAGTCAGTACAGCAGTGAGAATTCTCTCCTGTGTGTATTCTCAGGTGAAGTTGTAATGAATCTGATCTTGAGTAACTCTTCCCACAGTCAGAGCAGCAGTGAGATTTCTTCCCTGTGAGTCTCTGCCGGTGTTTTTTGAGGTGTTCTGATGTGGAGAGACTCTTCTCTGTCTCTTCAGCTTCATGATGTTGTTGAGACTCCCCAGAGGATCCACGATAGTCAAGTCTCTCTCCTGTGTGAACACCAAAGTCAGACAGATGGTTAAAGGCCACAACAGCAGAAATCCACTGTATCTTTCAGCTAAAATGTTTACAAGCTTTTTATAAACTTATTTGACAATTGTCTTAATATGACAGTCAGCGATCAACAACAGTTATATTAAGTCATATTCTTTCACTTTTGTAGTAAAAAGTATGATTCTAGGCTAGAATATAGGCACCTTTCTGTGTTTGCTAAAATTGCGGAAAGGAGGGCGATGTGCACGCATGGTTGCAGAAACTCGTCCCTGCTAATACAGAAACCATTAGGTAAGGATGTAGTAAATCTGCATGGAGCAATTTATTTTTTGCCATCGTCTCAAATCAACTGCTTTATACTTAAAAAACACTTCAACTGGTAAAATTATCTTTGGCGAGCTTTGCTACTAGTTTGTCAATGAGCATTAGCATTCAAGCTAACAAGTGCTGCATCCAAAATAGGTATTTCGCAACTATCAAAACCAAATATTATCTTAGCGACTGTTCAAGCAATAATCAAAACAACAACTGTAAGCCTGAGAACCCAACAAAGTAATAACCTGGTAAATCTAGACTGTTGAATGGTCCCAGATGGTGAACAGTTTATTTAGTAATAACCTGGTAAATCTAGACTGTTGAATGGTCCCAGATGGTGAACAGTTTATTTAGTAATAACCTGGTAAATCTAGACTGTTGAATGGTCCCAGATGGTGAACAGTTTATTTAGTAATAACCTGGTAAATCTAGACTGTTGAATGGTCCCAGATGGTGAACAGTTTATTTAGTAATAACCTGGTAAATCTAGACTGTTGAATGGTCCCAGATGGTGAACAGTTTATTTAGTAATCCTGGTAAATCTAGACTGTTGAATGGTCCCAGATGGTGAACAGTTTATTTAGTAATAACCTGGTAAATCTAGACTGTTGAATGGTCCCAGATGGTGAACAGTTTATTTAGTAATAACCTGGTAAATCTAGACTGTTGAACGGTCCCAGATGGTGAACAGTGTATTTAGTAATAACCTGGTAAATCTAGACTGTTGAACGGTCCCAGATGGTGAACAGTTTATTTAGTAATAACCTGGTAAATCTAGACTGTTGAACGGTCCCAGATGGTGAACAGTTTATTTAGTAATAACCTGGTAAATCTAGACTGTTGAATGGTCCCAGATGGTGAACAGCAGTTGTTTTCCATTGCTGTTGTACTTGTTTATGACGTGACTTTAGTTTTAAACTAATACTATACTGTATATGAGTCTTTCTATTAATAAAGAGGACAATGTGGGACATTGGGATCACATTTCTAAATGACTGGAAACTAAAACACATTTCATGCAGTTCCACATGTGAACTTACAGGGACAGAAGACTTTATACACTGAGTGTACAAAACATTATGAACACCTGCTCTTTCCATGACAGACTGACCAGGATTAAGATATGATCCTTATTGATGTTATTTGCTAAATCCAGTCCAATCAGTGTAGATGAAGGGGAAGAGACAGGTTAACCACCTAGAGCTGAAAACGAATTAGCATAATACAAAACCCACCATTTACAAGTAGGCCGTCATTGTAAATAAGAAAAGTTCTTAAATGACTTTTAAATAAATATATATAAAAATGTGTCTGTTTAGGCTGCAGTGAAAGGTGGTAGAGATACATCGGTGTTTGTCAGACCATGAGACATACTGAAAATTAGAGGTCGACCGATTAATTAGGGCCGATTTCAAGTTTTCATGACAATCGGAAATTGGTATTTTTGGACGCCGATTTGGCCGATTTTTATATATATATATATATATTTTTTTTTAAAGACCTTTATTTAACTAGGCAAGTCAGTTAAGAACACATTCTTATTTTCAATGACGGCCTAGGAACGGTGGGTTAACTGCCTTGTTCAGGGGCAGAAAGACAGATTTTTACCTTGTCAGCTCTGGGATTCAATCTTGCAACCTTACGGTTAACAAGTCCAATGCTCTAACCACCTGCTTTACATTGCACTCCACGAGGAGCCTGCCTGTTACGCGAATGCAGTAAGAATTCCAAGGTAAGTTGCTAGCTAGCATTAAACTTATCTTATAAAAAACAATCAATCAATCATAATCACTAGTTAACTACACATGGTTGATGATATTACTAGTTTATGTTTATCTAGCCTGTCCTGCGTTGCATATAATCGCTTAGGTACACGTTGCTCCAACCATAAACATCAATGCCTTTCTTAAAATCGATACACAAGTATATATTTTTAAACCTGCATATTTAGTTAATATTGCCTGCTAACATGAATTTCTTTTAACTATATTATTAAACCTGCATATTTAGCTAAATGAAATCCAGGTTAGCAGACAATATTAACCAGGTGAAATTGTGTCATTTTGCGTTCATTGCACGCAGTCAGGGTATATGCAACACTTTGGGTAATTTGTCAGAATTTTACGTAATTATGACATAACACTGAAGGTTGTGCAATGTAACGTTTTGTTTTCGAGATGAGAGTTTCCGGATTCAACCATAATAATGACCTAAGGCTCGTGTTTCTGTGTGTTATTATGTTATAATTAAGTCTATGATTTGATAGAGCAGTCTGACTGAGCGATGGTAGGCAGCAGCAGGCTCGTAAGCATTCATTCAAAATAGCATTTTCGTGCGTTTTGCCAGCAGCCCTTCGAATGCAATGCGCTGTTTATGACTTAAAGCCTTTCAACTCCCAAGATTAGGCTGGTGTAACCGATGTGAAATGGCTAGCTAGTTAGCCGGGTGTGCGCTAATAGCGTTTCAAACGTCACTCACTCTGAGACTTGGAGTAGTTTTTTCCCTTCCTCTACGTGGGTAACGCTGCTTCGAGGGTGGCTGTTGTCGATGTGTTCCTGGTTCGAGCCCAGGTAGGAGCGAGGAGAGGGACAGAAGCTATACTGTTACACTGGCAATACTAAAGTGCCTATAAGAACATCCAATAGTCAAAGGTATATGAAATACAAATCGTATAGAGAGAAATAGTCCTATAATTCCTATAATAACTACAACCTAAAACTTCTTACCTGGGAATATTGAAGACTCATGTTAAAAGGAACCACCAGCTTTCATATGTTCTCATGTTCTGAGCAAGGAACTTAAACGTTAGCTTTTTTACATGGCACATATTGCACTTTTACTTTCTTCTCCAACACTTTGTTTTTGCATTATTTAAATCAAATTGAACATGTTTCATTATTTATTTGAGGCTAAATAGATTTTTTTGATGTATTATATTAAGTTAAAATAAGTGTTCATTCAGTATTGTTGTAATTGTCATTATTACAAATAAATAAATAAATAAATACCGGCTGATTAATCGGTATCGGCTTTTTTGGTCCTCCAATAATTGGTATCGGTGTTGAAAAATCATAATCGGTCGACCTCTACTGAAAATCACTCTTCTCACGAAAACGTCTAAACAGTTTGGGCTACACACTAATATGATCCCTCTGTGGAAAGGTAAGTCTCTCACCAACACGTACATGTGGACGCCCAAACCAAGTCTCAGGGCTGACATTTTGTTGCTGTTTAAATCCTAGGTTGCCCCACATCAATCAATCTGCAGTTGAAACAATAACAAAGCTGTCATTCTGCCACTGTTTTGGTAAACATCTAAGGGATGGGGTCTGGAGAAATGTAACTTCTCTCAAATTCATAGAGAAAGCTTTTGTATCAACCTTAATCCAAAACCTAGAGACCTCTTCAAGAAGTTCACACATCTTGGCATAACAGTTATAAGGTGTTGACTTGACAGTCGCTCAAATTCATAGACAGACCTATGGAGGCAAGGACTGACCATCCATGATATCAACATTATAGTTTTAACCATGTTGAGGCTGCAGTGTTGGTTTACATTGTTTCTAAACATTGGAGTAAAAAAAGCTTATTTGGGGTTCTTCAAGGATCAATGGCTATAAATAAATAATTTAAAAGTACAAATATGGATGTAGCTATTGCAGAGTTTGTGCCTCTGTATTTAAGACAGTACTTACTAGTGTTAATCAGCGCCCGGTTTCTCAAAACCATTTCACGGCTAAGTTCATCCATCTCCTCCACTCCAAAAACGGAATCCTCTTTCTCTTCCTCCTCTTCTTTTACAGTAAAATCCTCCTCCTCTTTCACTCTGAACGGATCTTCTTTCACGGTAACAGCTTCACCCTCTACTTGTTGTTGTATTGTAACAGCCTCCTCTTCCTCCTCCTCTTTCACCCTGAACGCGTCTTCCTCTTCTTTAACTGAAACGTCTTTCTCTTCTTCTTTCACGGTAACAGCTTCACCTTCTACTTGTTGTTGTATTGTAACAGCCTCCTCTTTCTCATCTTCTTTCACTAGAGCTTCTTTCTCCGTCCAGCAGGCCTCCTCTTCTTTAGCAGGAGGAGAGTAGCTTAGTGAGCTCATTGTCGGAGATGTTAGCTAGCTAGGCTAATGCTAACTTAACCAGCCAGCTAGCTGACCAATAACAACGTAAATGTGACAGTAAATGGTATTACTAACTAGACGACAGAAGTGGGCTTAAAACACAGTGGCTAATATACACTAAAGCGTCTAAAATGCTTTATTGGTTCGGTTATTTTGTCTAGCAAGCTACGGAGGAGACTGACTAACTGTTGTTGCTGTTGAAAGAAGCGTCCCGTCCACTACATTATACGTCACACTAGCAGCGTCGCCTTAAAGTCTCATTCCGCCATCTGCTGACTGGAGTGGGTAACGCAGCTGTGTAAAATGTATATTTTATTTTCAGACAAAAAGTTAAAGGGAAAGGGCGACACCGAGTCAGTTGTACAACTGAATGCATTCAACTGAAATATGTTTTCCGCATTTAACACAACCCCTCTGAATCAGAGATTGGGGAGCTGCCATAAAGGGTAGGAAGCAAAACTCAATGTAACAACACAGTGTGGTTAAAGATTTAGTAAATTCATTGTAGTCACGATCTGGTTACCTATAAGTACAAAGAGTTATTTTTGCTTTATTACATATTTATTAACTTATTTCCGGATATCGTCCCACAATGCAGTATTTCTCTACTTCACCTGGTTAAATAAAGGTGAAATAAAAATAAAAAAATACACTAAAATATGGATCTAGTCTGTGCTACCGAGTTCATATGCTCGCAGAGACGCTGTTTATAGCTGGGAGGGCCAAGATGGCTGCGCACCATAATAAAAAAAATAAAAATAAATAGTTTCCAGTCATTCCTATCATTGGTTTTATTTGTTCAGGATATGAAGAACTTCCCTGTGATTGGAATGATAACTGGATAATTTATTTCGGCTTGTCCATGCGAAGTCTAACTAGCCGCTCTGTTGCTAAGCAACAAGAGAGGAACGTGCTTGTTAAAGACAACTGCTTTCGCTGTGCTTACCCTATATGGAAAATCTCACACTTTCGACAGCTGTTGAAAATTATGAGTTCCCCTCTTTACCGGTTACTCCGTGCAAACTTCCAGTTTCCAAGAAAACAACATGCACTTCGTGGCTACCCTCTCTTTTACTCATCAACGCCATTGAGAAAATGGTAGGCGTAAACACCATGGTAATCGAAGGCTGGAAAAAGACTGGAGTTTGCATGTAGTATTATCAAGGATGTGAAAATCAAAGTGCCTAAAGTTGAAAAAAGTGTGGAAAAGGTGGAATCATAGACATCTCACTGATCTGGAACAATACACAAGAAGATGGATCCTAAGACTCTATGGTGTGCACGAGGTGGAGAATGAGGAAGTGAGGCTCGAGGCTATCCGCATCTGCCAATAAGTTATGCCTGCGGAGAAAAACTAAGTTGCTGATACCATTGACATTGTGCATTGCCTCGGCAAGAAGAAACAGCAAAACGCCAGATTCTACAGGGATGCTGTCTGGAAAGCTGCTAGGGAAAGAAACGCATTCCTTCAGAGCCATGGTCCGCGTTTCGCTGAGCATCTCAGCCCAGAGGACATAGAGAAGAGGAACAATTTGTGGCCAACGAACAAGAAAGCACGACATCAGGGAGAGGCTGCCTAATTTGTCGGCTTCTGTTCTGAAATCAATATTCCTCCATAGAACCTCAACAGCAGGACCAGATTTATACTCTCAGCCATGGTATTCAAAACATTTTGTACTGACTACCTAACCATCGTTGGGTGACTATTTTTTGGACTACTCAGGTACCTCAATCATTTAGTAGCTTTTTGGAGCGCCTCTTCAACCTTAGGCAAACTCGAAGTGGGCAGTCATGTGCCTTTTACTGTGCCTTTTACTGAAGACTGGCCACTCTACCATAAAGGCTTGATTAGTGGAGTGCTGCAGAGATAGTTGTCCTTCTGGAAGGTTCTCCCATCTCCATAAACAAACTCTGGAGCTCTGTCAGAGTGACCATTGGGTTCTTGGTCACCTCCCTGACCAAGGCCCTTTCCACCCGATTGCTCAGTTTGGCCAGGCGGCCAGCTCTAGGAAGAGTCTTGGTGGTTCCATACTTCTTGTAGAGTGGAGACAATTATGGGAGTGGCTGGGCTGACTCGGGGAGTAACGGCAACACGATGTAATGCGATGATGAAGGCTCTAGCCGGGAGGTCCTAGAGCAGTGGCGGTCAGGAGAATAGCAGCGGTAACGGTGCTCCCGCGGCGGTGACTCAGGCCGGGTATGACCTCCTGACCTCTTTCCTCTCATAGAGCCTCGTAGTCCCTCTGTAGCTTCCAACTGGAGAGGGTGTGGTCGCTCCATGACCTCTGAGGAGGCCTGGAGCAGGGAGTGTAGTAGTCTCTTAGATGAGATCGGGGTTGTAAGGCCTTGCAGCTCATCTTCCTCAGGTGCATGATGGCTTCGTGGGGCGGTGTGGGCTGAGGTGGTTGGTGACCAGTGGTTCGTGGTGAGATCAACTAACTCCTCTTCAGGGTACCTAAACATCTCAAATGTAGCAGGTCAGAATCCAGCGATACGAAGGACCATAAAAAAAACTGTTGGAGCTGGTCTGAGTGGTTGGCTTCTGAGCCCTCACCCGCAATTAACTTATGCTCACTACAATGTTGTCCGGTTAGAACAACATGTTGAGGCCCATTACTGTAATTTGGTCACCAACACACACACATGCGGACACAGCTGCTTCCATTGAAGGGTTTAATATTGGTGTGTGGTATTCCTAGGGACGCACAACACTTTAGTAAGGAAACAGAATGTTTTAGTAAGGTCCATCAGCATCAAACACTTATTTTCTCTAGATGGCAAAACACCCTCTAACGCAAGGTGTGCAGGCGCAGAGCCCCGGAGTGTGTCCACGAGCCCTGATTGGTTGGAATAAATCAGTAACCTTGATGGAGTTTCCTTCCACTAAGGCTTCAGTTTAGTCCTTCACCTCAGTAACTGTATTGCAATTCACTACACCCAAAAGGTTCCAGAAGAGCTCTCTTGTGACATAAACAGACAGTCATGCAGCGAACCTCAAAAATACAGAGTTGACTGCCCACTGGGCACACAGTGGTTGAATCAATGTTATTTACATGTGATTTCATTAAAACTACATTCAATCAAATGTTGTTTTTTTCCTTCACCTTTACACACCAGACAGTATCAATCAAACTCATTTTCAACCTATGTTCTTTGTTAACTAGTCTGAGTCTGGGGCCGCCTCTAGGGGTGGCATGGATTCCCCAGATAGAATTTGTATTTGTGCCCCCCCCTCCTCCCCTAGTTTTATTTCCCATAAACAATGGAATCAGAATCAGAGAATGGAATCAGAATCAGAGAATGGAATCAGAATCAGAGAATGGAATCAGAATCAGAGAATGGAATCAGAATCAGAGAATGGAATCAGAATCAGAGAATGGAATCAGACATTTCTCATGTGTGATATTATTAAGGCACTTTTAATTCTAACTAAATAATAATACAGAATCAAAATGTGTACCAATAAGTAAATATGCTTTTAATTTATCTAAATGTTGATAATACGATCTGTATGCTCTATTGATGTCTGATCTGAGTTTTGATTGATTTTACCTAAGAATTCCTATCGGGTCGCTCGGGGCTTCCCAGCTCATTCATTAGTGACTTGAAGCCGTAGCTATATATCCATGTCATTTATTTCCATATATCTTCCTTTTAGGTATGAACGCGATTTCAAATGTATTTATTCATGTCAGAATGTTACAGATGTTACTGTGTGTTATTTAGTCAGTAGCAAACATGTTTAAAACAATGTCAAATGTGTTATTTGTATGTTTAGACAACTTGGAAATGAGCCATTAGCCGTTTTGCTAGCTACCTTGCTAAAAGGCTGCTCACCGACTTCGTGCCCGACAGAGACCGTATGCTCAGCTCCTGTGTGTGTGGGTGAATGGGAGCAATGGAAAACTGAATGTTGTTGTAATCTAAAAATGAAAACAAGGTTATACATGTTGTCTTTGTTATTAGGATGGTTATACATTTAAAAAGAGGGACAATAAACATGTATTAATTGAGCCATTGTAATGTATAATGAGACAATACTGGTTTATTGAACAATTGTAACAGCTATGTAATTTGAGAGAAAATATTTTGTGCATTTGTGAAACATTCTCTGTGGGATTTATTTGTATATTTCCACCTTTCAGGGGTATAACAGAGGCAAGTCTGGTGGGGTAAGTATGTTGTCAGAGCTATATGTAAGTTGATTATACAGACAATTTGGATATTTCCACACAATATTTCTCACAAAAAGAAGAATTGATGCAGTTATTCTCTCGTCAATCTTCAACCAGGAAAGACTGGCATGCATGTTGTTTGTTCTGTATGTGCAGTTAAGGGCAAGGCGCGCTGCTCTGTTTTGAGCCAGCTGCAGCTTTGCTGGATCTTTCTTTGCTTCATTTGACCATATTACCATATCACCTGACCATATTAACATATCACCTGACCATATTAACATATAACCTGACCATATTACCATATCACCTGACCATATCACCATATGACCTGACCATATTACCATATCACCTGACCATATTACCATATCACCTGACCATATTACCATTTTACCTGACCATATTACCATATCACCTGACCATATTACCATATCACCTGACCATATTACCATATCACCTGACCATATTACCATATCACCTGACCATATTACCATATCACCTGACCATATCACCTGACCATATTACCATATCACCTGACCATATTACCATATCACCTGACCATATCACCTGACCATATTACCATATCACCTGACCATATCACCTGACCATATCACCTGACCATATCACCTGACCATATTAAATGACCATATTACCATATCACCTGACCATATTACCATATCACCTGACCATATTACCATATCACCTGACCATATTACCATATCACCTGACCATATCACCTGACCATATCACCTGACCATATCACCTGACCATATTAAATGACCATATTACCATATCACCTGACCATATTACCATATCACCTGACCATATTACCATATCACCTGACCATATTACCATATCACCTGACCATATCACCTGACCATATTACCATATCACCTGACCATATCACCTGACCATATTACCATATCACCTGACCATATCACCTGACCATATTACCATATCACCTGACCATATCACCTGACCATATGACCATATCACCTGACCATATTACCATATCACCTGACCATATTACCATATCACCTGACCATATTACCATATCACCTGACCATATTACCATATCACCTGACCATATTACCATATCACCTGACCATATCACCTGACCATATTACCATATCACCTGACCATATTACCATATCACCTGACCATATCACCTGACCATATCACCTGACCATATCACCTGACCATATCACCTGACCATATTACCATATCTCCTGACCATATTACCATATCACCTGACCATATTACCATATCACCTGACCATATTACCATATCACCTGACCATATTACCATATCACCTGACCATATCACCTGACCATATGACCATATCACCTGACCATATCACCTGACCATATCACCTGACCATATTACCATATCACCTGACCATATCACCTGACCATATCACCTGACCATATTACCATATCACCTGACCATATCACCTGACCATATCACCTGACCATATTAAATGACCATATTACCATATCACCTGACCATATTACCATATCCCCTGACCATATTACCATATTACCTGACCATATTACCATATCACCTGACCATATCACCTGACCATATGACCATATCACCTGACCATATTACCTGACCATATTACCATATCTCCTGACCATATTACCATATCACCTGACCATATTACAGGACCATATTACCATATCACCTGACCATATTACCTGACCATATTACCATATCACCTGACCATATTACCATATTACCTGACCATATTACCATATCACCTGACCATATTACCGTATCACCTGACCATATTACCTGACCATATTACCATATCACCTGACCATATTACCATATCACCTGACCATATTACCTGACCATATTACCATATCACCTCACCATATTACCATATCACCTGACCATATTACCGGAGAGTAATCAAGACAGGACAAGACCAGAGCCCGAACAACTGGTACAGTTCATTTGTGTAAAAAAATGCAGAACATATTTTTTATAACAGATATACCCCTCCCCATCTTCACAACAACTCTGTCAATATGACTTGACCATGGTAATTGAGTGTCCAATGTTATACCCAGGAGTTTAGCTTCCTCAACTTGCTCAATGCTCACAACCTTTATACACAACTCCAGTTGAGGTTTAGGTCTTAAGAATATGTTTTGAACCAAATACATCAGCTTTTACAGTAGTTTTAGATGCATTTAAGACCAGTTTATTACCCATTCTGATACTGACTGTAACTCCTTATTTAGAATGTCAGTGAGGTCACAGGCTTTGGGTGCTGCCATATAGAGCATGGAATCATACATAGTCATTCTAGCTTTGTGGTGTCATCATTTATTTAAAAAAAATAGAGAAGAGTAACGGCCCAAGGGTACTGCCCTGAGGGATACCGCACTGTACATATCTGATGTTAAAGACGTTTCCATTGAAGAACATTCTCTGGGTTCTATTGGATAAATAACTCTGCAACCATGTGGTGGCATGTGATGTATCGCCATAGCAAGTGAGTTTCTTCAATAGCAATTCATGATCAATAACATCAAAGGGCTGCACATAAACTATCATCTTATTATCCATTTCCTTTAACCAGTCATCAGCCATCTGAGTCAGTGCAGTACAAGTTGAGTGCCCTTCTCTATATGCATGCTGAAAGTCAGTAGATAACTTGTTCTCTGAAAAATAGCATTGTATTTGGTCAAACAAAAATTCTCTCAATCAGTTTACTAAGAACAGGCAGCAAACTGATTGAAGAACTGTTAGGGCCTATTTTTAGGAAGTGGAATGACTTTAGCTTTCTTCCACGCCCTGTGTGGACACACTCCTTTAGGCTTTGGTTAAAGATGTAGCAAATAGGGGTGACAATACAGTCTGCTACCATTCTCCATAGTTTCCCATCCAGGTTGTCTATACCTGGTGGTAATACAGTCTGCTACCATTCTCCATAGTTTCCCATCCAGGTTGTCTATACCTGGTGGTAATACAGTCTGCTACCATTCTCCATAGTTTCCCATCCAGGTTGTCTATACCTGGTGGTAATACAGTTCTGCTACCATTCTCCATAGTTTCCCATCCAGGTTGTCTATACCTGGTGGTAATACAGTCTGCTACCATTCTCCATAGTTTCCCATCCAGGTTGTCTATACCTGGTGGCTCATCATTATTGGTGGTTAACAATAGTTTTCCACGTCTCCCACACGAACTTGACCAAATTTAAAACAGCAATCCTTCTCTTTCATTATTTGATCTTTTATACAAAAAAATATTATGGTTCACTGTTGTCATTTCACTTGTGAGTTTTTCCACTTTCGAAGTGAAATAGCCTTTGAAATGATTGGCAAAATCACAAAGTTTTGTTATAAATGACCCATCAACTTCAATGAACGATGGAGAATAATTGTGTTTTCTGCCCATGATACCATTTAAGTTACTCCAAAGTATTTTTTTATTGTTTGGAATTTATCTTGGTTTGGTAATATAATTTATTGTTCTTTTTGTTAAGTTCACTCACAGCATTTCTAAATTGACAGTATGTTAACCAATCAGCTGAGCAGCCTGACTTGTTTGCCACCTCTTTTGTGTATTTATGTATTTATATAACAAGGCGTCTGGGGGGGGCGTAGCAAATTGACGAGGAAGTGTGTGGCGTTACGCATGCAAATAGCGTGCATATCAGAACCAATCAAAAAGTAGCTCAAAGTAAATAAGAATTGTGTGTGTGTGATGTGGGGCTGAAGCTACTGACCTGGAAGTTGAAGGAAAATACATTTAATTTCCAGACAAAGGTTTTTAAATTTAATTTAACTAAATAGCTAACAATAATGTATTGAGACGTACAAAGAGAAGCAAGTGTTGATTGATTAGTGAAGGTTTTTAATGAGTGAGAATAAAATAAAAAAAATGTAACATCTACCACAGATCTGCAATTAAGGCAATTTCTTATTCAGTCATTCAAACAAACAGATAGCATCAAAATAAGCAACTAGCTCTATACTGCTCCTACATGGTGTAACAATACATAGATGTATATAATGAACAGACTAGCTCTATACTGCTCCTACATGGTGTAACAATACATAGATGTATATAATGAACAGACTAGGTCTATACTGCTCCTACATGGTGTAACAATACATCATGTAGATGTATATAATGAACAGACTAGGTCTATACTGCTCCTACATGGTGTAACAATACATAGATGTATATAATGAACAGACTAGCTCTATACTGCTCCTACATGGTGTAACAATACATAGATGTATATAATGAACAGACTAGGTCTATACTGCTCCTACATGTAACAATACATTGATGTATGTATATAATGAATGTTCACTAATGGCGTTCCACATTTTATTTATATTCAGATTTTTTTTTTGCATTAATCAAATGTGTTTTACAATCAGCACATGTGTTATCTCTGACATGGTGGAATAATACTGATGGGAACATTGATGAAGGGACAACCACATGGTCACAGTATGTGTGGACACCACTTCAAATTAGTGGATTTTGCTATTCAGCACACCACTTGCATTTACATACATTTCTCAGGTAGTCAGACGCTCTTATCAGAGCGACTTAGACTATAGGTGCATTCACCCTTATTATACCAGTTGGAAACAAACCACGTTATACAGACATTAGCTAAGTCTTTGCTCACAGGTGTAATAAAATACAAGTAGACATTATTTGGGTATGACTTTAACTGAATATGAACTTTGAAAAGTTAGATTTCCACTAGGCAATTACTTATAAAATAACTTAACCCGGTTCCCAAGCTTTTCAAAATAACGGTTCTGTTCTGGAACAGTGGAGATCACTTTCGTTATCGGTTCTGTTCTGTTCCTCAAATGTTTTGCTCTTTTTCCGGTATTTAGGTTCTGTTCCCTGAACCGGATTTCCAACTCCTGTTCCTCACTGGGCGCATTGGAAAGAGTGTGTGTATTCTCTCCTTCCTTTTCTAGGTTCCCTAGCCGTGTAAAATCCTTTCCACACAGAGAGCAATGGTAAGACTGTCTCCCCTGTATGTGTCTTTTCATGCTCCTTCAGGTTCCCTAACTGTGTAAAAGCTCTTTCCACACTGGGAGCACTGGAAAGGCTTTTCTCCTGTGTGTGTTTTCTCATGCATATTCAGGTTCCCTAACAGGGTAAAACCTTTCCACACTGGGAGCATTGAAAAGGTCTCTCTCCTGTGTGTATTCTTTTATGTTCCTTCAGATGCCCTAACCGTGTGAAACCTTTTCCACACTGGGAACATTGGAAAGGTTTCTCTCCTGTGTGTATTCTTTTATGCACTTTTAGGCTCCCTAACTTGGTGAAATCCTTTCCACACAGAGAGCAATGGTAAGAGTTCTCCCCTGTGTGTGTCCTTTCATGCTCCTTCAGGTTCCTTAACTTGGTAAAACCTTTTCCACACTGGGAGCATTGGAAAGGCTTCTCTCCTGTGTGTGTTCTCTCATGCTTTTTCAGGTTCCCTAATCGTGTAAAACCCTTTCCACACTGGGAGCATTGGAAAGGCTTCTCTCCTGTGTGTATTCTCTCATGCCTTTTCAGGGTCCCTAACTGGGTAAAACTCTTTCCACACTGGGAGCATTGGAAAGGCTTCTCTCCTGTGTGTATTTTCTCATGCCTTTTCAGCTTATATAACCACTTAAAATTCTTATTACACTGGGAGCAGTGGTGTGGTCTTGCTGGTTTGGGCGTCTCTGGGTCTTGTTTCCCTGAAGGACCCTTTCCACTGTCAGAGTGAGAGTCTGGTCTCTCGCCTGCCAAAGACAACCATAATATTAGGTTAAAAACAGAGAGACTTAAATTAAATCTCCACATGATAAAACAGTCTTCCTATGAGGTAACTGCAAAATACACAGGCAATGAAAATATTGATCGGGGAACTAGTTGCTGAGGAAAGTGGCTGTTGTAAAAAATAGCTTTTAACAGTAAAACAACAGTATGTGCAGGAGGGGATAAAAGATGGGCTTGTCGAGTAACCCCGCCCCCCTCTAATGGTGATACATCACACAGATTCAGCAGTGTGGACAAACAAAAACTACATGCAGAACAGATAAAGGAATAGAACATCTAAACAGAGTCAAGCTACTGAGGGTGTAGAACATTATCAAATAGAACTAATAACCGGTGGCCAGAGTTTATAGAACATTAACTAATAACCGGTGGCCAGAGTTTATAGATGTTATATATATTTTTATTTTATTTCACCTTTATTTAACCAGGTAGGCCAGTTGAGAACAAGTTCTCATTTACAACTGTGACCTGGCCAAGATAAATCAAAGCAGTGCGACAAAAAACAACACAGAGTTACACATGGAGTAAACAAAAGTACAGTCGATAGCACAATAGAAAAATCTATATACAGTATCATATACACAATCATATCAGTCCGTCTTACCTAAAAACTATATAATATATATATGTATCATATACATTCATATCAGTCCATCTTACATTTTATATATATATATATATATAGTTTTTAGGTAAGATGGACTGATATGATTGTTTATGTACACATATATATATATATATATATACATATATATACACACACACATATATATATATTTACACACATATATATATATATATATATATACATAAATACATACATACATACATACATACATACATACATACATACATACATACATACATACATACATACATACATACATACATACATACATAGTTTTTAGGTATCATATAAATAATCATATCAGTCCGTCTTACCTAAAAATCATATAACATAATACACACTACCAGTCAAAAGTTCTAGAACACCTACTCATTCAAGGGTTTCTCTTTATTTTTACTATTTTCTACATTGTAGAATAATAGTGAAGACATCAAAACTATGAAATAACATGTATGAAATCATGTAGTAACCAAAAAAGTGTTAAAACAAATCAAAATATATTTTATTTGAGTTTCTTCAAATAGCCACCCTTTGCCTTGATGACAGCTTTGCACACTCTTGGCATTCTCTCAACCAGCTTGACCTGGAATGCTTTTCCAACAGTCTTGAAGGAGTTCCCACATACGCTGAGCACTTGTTGGCTGCTTTTCCTTCAACTCTTTCAGTCCAACTCATCCCAAACCATCTCGGTTTGGTTGAGGTCAGGGGATTGTGGAGGCCAGGTCATCTAATGCAGCACTCCATCACTCTCCTTCTTGGTAAAATAGCCCTTACACAGCCTGGAGGTGTGTTGGGTCATTATCCTGTTGAAAAACAAATGATAGTACCACTAAGCCCAAACCAGATGGGATGGCGTATCGCTGCAGAATGCTGTGGTAGCCATGTTGGTTAGGTGTGCCTTGAATTCTAAATAAATCACAGACAGTGTCACCAGCAAAGCACCCCAACACCATAACACTTTATGCTTTACTGTGGGAAATACACATGCGGAGATCATGCATTCACCCACACCGCATCTCACAAATACACAGCGGTTGGAACCAAAAATGTCAAATTTGGAATCCAGACCAAAGGACACATTTCCACCAGTCTAATGTCCATTTCTCGTGTTTCTTGGCCCAAGTAAGTCTCTTCTTCTTATTGGTGTCCTTTAGTAGTGGTGTCTTTGCAGGAATTCGACCATGAAGGCCTGATTCACACAGTCTCCTCTGAACAGTTGATGTTGAGATGAGTCTGTTACTTGAACTCTGTGAAGCATTTATTTGGGCTGCAATTTCTGAGGCTGGTAACTCTAATGAACTTATCCTTTGCAGCAGAGGTAACTCTGGGTCTTCCATTCCTGTGACGGTCCTCATGAGAGCCAGTTTCATCATTGCGTTTGATGGTTTTTGCGACTGCACTTGAAAAAACTTTCAAAGTTCTTGAAATTTTCCGTATTGACTGACCTTCATGTCTAAAAGTAATGATGGACAGTCGTTTCTCTTTGCTTATTTGAGCTGTTCTTGACATAATATGGACTTTGTCTTTTACCAAATAGGGCTATATTCTGTATACCACCCCTACCTTGTCACAATACAACTGATTGGCTCAAACGCATTGAGGAAAGGAATTACACAAATGAACATTTAAGACGGCACACCTGTTAATTGAAATGTATTCCAGGTGACTACCTCATGAAGCTGGTTGAGAGAATGCCAAGAGTGTGCAACGCTGTCATCAAGGCAAAGGCTGGCTGTTTGAAGAATCTCAAATATAAAATATATTTAGATTTGTTTTAACACTTTTTTGGTTACAACATGATTCCATGTGTTATTTCATAGTTTTGAAGTCTTCACTATTATTCTACAATGTAGAAAATTGTAAAAATAAAGAAAAACGCTGGAATGAGTAGGTGTTCTAAAACTTTAGACCGGTAGTGTATATGTATCATATCAGTCTGTCTTACCTAAAAACCATATATATATACACATACACACACAAAATCATGGACACTCTTACTGACAGTTGTGGCTGCTAAGCGTGATGTATTGTTGTCTCTACCTTCTTGCCCTTTGTGCTGTTGTCTGTGCCCAATAATGTTTGTACCATGTTTTGTGCTGCTACCATGTTGTTGTCATGTTGTGTTGCTACCATGCTGTCATGCTACCATGTCATCTTAGGTCTCTCTTTATGTAGTGTTGTCTCTCTTGTCGTGATGTGTTTACTCCTATATTTTTTATTTCATTTATGTTTAATCACAGCCCCCATCCCCACAGGACGCCTTTTGCCTTCTGGTAGGCTGTTATTGTAAATAAGAATTTGTTCTTAACTGACTTGTCTAGATACATTCAGATTGAAATATAATTATATATTTTTTATTTAATCATGTCAGTCTGTCTTACCTTAACTAAAAACCATATAACAATTTTATATGTAAAGCTTCAAATCATGTTTAAAAATTATAATTTTGCTTTCATGGGATGTCGAAGTGTAGAGACTGATCAAAGCACTACAGAAAATATATATGTTTAAGGGAGATTATGTTATGTCTAGTCTGTGAGACCAGGCTGTAAACCGAGGTAGTTGTGATCAATATGATGAATCCCGTTTTCACAACATTTAAGAACCGGGTGATAGAAAACAGTGTGAATGTAATAATGACAAGGGACTTACTCAGGAGTAATTTAGCTAACTGGTAGCGTTTTCATTTGACTTAGAAAGAGTAGGACCACAACGATTTCAATTGATTGTAGCAATATACCTGAGAACACAGCGTTTAAGTCAGTCAGTAGTCTCAAGTCAGACTGAGACATTCACTTGATGTCCTGGAAATCAATCTTCTTCCCATCAATAAATGCAAAAGGACAGTTGAAAGATGCTCTCTTCCTAAGCCTTTTCTTTATGGTTTTTGAGAGACGGGGTTCGAGGTAGATGGCCTGGTGTAGGATCCTTTAGGGCCAAATTAGTGGGATGGCCTGGTGTAGGATCCTTTAGGGCCAAAAGTAGTGGGATGGCCTGGTGTAGGATCCTTTAGGGCCAAAGTAGTGGGATGGCCTGGTGTAGGATCCTTTAGGGGCCAAAGTAGTGGGATGGCCTGGTGTAGGACCTTTAGGGGGGAGGTGACCAAGATGTGCAAACCACACTCTGACCTGTGAAAGGCATCAATACAGCTTCTTCATGTGCTTGGCTCTGATTATAAAAAGAAGATATGGGTGTTTTTATAATTCCAAAGCCTAGGACCAAGAGGCATGGAGAGGCAGCCTTTAGTTACTATACCCCCAGCCTCTGGAATAGCCAGTCAGAGAACCTGAGGGAGACCAAGAGGCATGGAGCGGGCCAGCCTTTTTTTAGTTACTTATACCCCCAGCCTCTGGAATCAGCCAGTCCAGAGAACCTGAGGGGGACCAAGAGCATGGAGAGCAGCCTTTAGTTACTATACCCCCAGCCTCTGGAATAGCCTGTCAGAGACCTGAGGGGAAGCCAAAACTGTGAACATATTTAAAAGAGAGTCTTAAAACACCTTTTAGCTTTGCTTTTCCTTTAAAGTAGCGTTTTTATTGTAACTCTTTTGTTTTTTAATCCTCTGTTTGCTGTGTAGTAAATATATATATATATATATATATATATATATTGTTTCATTCGTTGTTATTTCCTGTAATGCACACTCTGTTGCATTCCATGTCTGAAATGTGCTGTATAATAAATATTGATTTGATAGTGGGAGTGTGACTGTTACTGTGTGACCTTGCCACTTTAGTTCAACAACTGGAAATTGTGCTTCTGGTTTAAGACAGTAAGTAACTTACTGGGCTTAATCAGATGTCCAATATCCTCCTCTTCCCAATATGACAGTTATCTCTCCCTCCTCTTTCTCTTCCTTCACTGCAACATCCTCATCCTCTACTTTTGGTTACTGTGACATCCTCCTCTTCCTTCTCCTCTTTCACGAACAACGTTCAGCCACAGACCCTCTTTCTCCGTCCAGCAGACTGCCTCTTCTTTAACAGGAGAGTAGCTTAGTGAGCTCATTGTCGGGGATGTTAGCTAACAGTTAGCTAGCTAGGCTAGTGAATTCAACCAGCCAGCTACGTTAGCTGACTAATAACAACAACGTAAATATGAAATTAAATGGGATAACTAGCTAGACGACAGAGGTGAGTTTAAAACACAGTGGATAATATACATGAACGCGTCTAAAGAGCTGCAATGTTTCAGCTAGCAAGCTACCGAAGTGGCTGACCACTGTCGTTTAACTATAACATAACATGGCTGTCTAGCTGGGTTGTCACTAGTTACCACAGCCACAAAGTCAACATTGGCTGTCGTAAACATGTATGAAAACAAACATTTTATTTTTTTCTTCATTTAAGGTTAGGGTTAGCAATGTGGTTAAAGGTTGGTTTAAAAATCCCATTTTAAGAATATAAGTTGTAGAAATGGGCGAGGTTTAGCCATAATTAAGACTTTGTGACTGTGGTAACTAGTGACGACCGACTAGCTGTTGTTGTTTAAAGAAGAGTCCAATTCTCCACCACGTCACATTCTGGCAGACTTGCCTGAAAGACCTACAGCGCCCTCTGCTGATTGGAGTGGGAAACGCAGTTGAGTGAATGTTTTATATTTTAACTAAAAGTTCAAACAATTTCAATGATTGGTTTTATTTTATTTCCAAGAATAATATTATATCACATTATATGAAAGGAACCTCCAAGTTCAAATTGTATCTGCTAAATATCATCCTATATTCCTCTCTCTGTCTCTCTCTCCATCTGTCTTTGACCTTTTCTCTCCCTCTCTATTTTGACCCTCTCTCTCTCAGGGTCAGAGAGAGAGGGAGAGAGAGGGTCAAAGAGAGAGGGAGAGAGAGGGTCAAAGGGAGAGGAAGGTAGAGGGAGAGAGAGGGTGAAAGAGAGAGGGGAGAGAGGGTCAGATAGAGAGGGATAGAGTGGGTAAGAGAGTGAGAGAGAGGGTCAGATAGGGAGAGAGGGTCAGAGAGAGATGGATAGAGTGGGTAAGAGAGAGAGAGAGGGGGTCAAAGAGAGAAGGAGAGAGATGGTCAAAGAGAGAGGGTCAAAGTATGAGGGTCATATAATATTATTCGTGAAAATTATTAACTTTTTGTCTGAAAATAAAAAACATTCCCTCAACTGCGTTAAACACTCCAGTCAGCAGATGGCGACGTGGGTCTTTCAGGCAAGTCTGCCACAGACTGACGTATTAGCAAAGATTGTTATAACTAAACCAAGATAGACCACAGCCCATCGTTTCAAACCGGAACAAATGAGTCATAGTGGGCAGAACAAGCAAAGGAGGTGGACAGAGCCAAACACGAGCAACCAATATCCTATTGGCCCGTTCTAGCGTACATGCGCATATTTCCGTTATGGAATGCCAACTCCATGAAGGGAGCGTGTGCAATAACCCAATTCGCCATTGCCCTCCTTCTAAACATCGCCATTTTTTAAAACGTTGGCAAAGGGTAACGTTTACAAAACTTAGTCCACGCTTTTCGTAACATAAAACTGTTTTGAGATCAAATGTTTAATCGATGAGAATATTAGCATAATGTCGGCCACAATCCATCTCGTTCCATATTTTCCCACTGCGGCCACTGGGCTTTCAATTCAAGGGGCTTTACTGGCATGGGAAACATATGTTAACATTGCCAAAGCAAGTGAAGTAGATAATATACACAAGTGAAATAAACAAAAATGAACAGTAAACATTACACTCACAGAAGTTCCAAAATAATAAAGACATGACATTATTTTGTAGCGAGTGTAAACGCCAAGAGGATGCTTCATATTTATACATCCGGTGAATTATCTGTCTCATTGTTCGGTGGTGATTCTTTCAACAACAGCTAGTCGGTCTTCACTAGTTACCACAGTCATAAAGTCATAATTATGGCAAAACCACCATCCATTTCTACAACCTTTCTCTTCTTAAAATCTGATTGTTAAAACCTAACCTTAACCACACTGCTAAGATTATGCCTAATCCTAACCTTAATTAAGACCAACAAGTAAAATTCTGTTTTCATACATGTTTTTGCCAATGTTGACTTTGTGGCTGTGGTAACTAGTGACAAGCCAACTAGTCAGACCGTTCCCAGGCCGTTGTTTCTCCTCCCTAACTTAAGGAGGCTTCTTCTCCTGTTCCTTTCCCAAGGTCGTCTTATCAACTCTGCCCTGCTCATTTTAACAGTGTCTTATTCACACAGTATTGGAATAGAGTTTTTAACCCATTATTATAGCCTTATTTCCAATACATTTCAACAGGTTATAAGGTTTCTGAGTGAAATCATTTAGTCAAACCTTTCATTACATCCACCCGATTGGCTAAATATTTCACATACATTATAACAAATCTATTTTTGTTGGATTCAGAAATTTCACACAAAATCAAACTAATTCAGGAAACTCTAAAGATGGTCTCATCTAACATGGGCTCCTCATAATTGAATGAATCCTCCACCAGGCTCGGCGGTAGGTATTTGTCGTCCCACTGATCTGAACTTGGACTCGGTCCGTATCTCATCATCTGCTCCGTTATCGATCTCTCCAGAACCCTGGAAATGAGACCTCTCGCACAAGGGACCAAACAACAACCACACAACCCAAACACACTCATACAGGTGAAAGCAGCCCACACCACAATGATTACAACATTTTTCCATTTTCCAAAGGTACTATCGAACCACCCCGTGAGGGCAGTGTCCACCCGGAGTTTTCTGCTAACTCTTGAGCTAAATTGTTTAGACCGGCCAGGGCCTTGGTCACTGATCCATCTGGAGCTGTGTTATCAGGAATGTACGTGTAGCGCTGAACCTAATCATTCTACCTACACCGCCCTCTTCTGCCAATAACATATCGAGAGTCAGTCTATTTTACCAGGTCATGAGGGAGGTGGCGGATAATTGGTCAGAGAACCTCTTTACTGCATCCCCGGTTTCATTCATGAATCTGTTGATTATAAAATATGTCATTAATCCAATCCACATTTTTATTTATTGTCAACCACCAAAATAATGTAGTGTTAAAGCCTTCACATATTTGATTCATAGCTTTGTGTTCATCTGGAACTTCCCTGAGGATGCCAATAGCATCCATCTAGACAAAGCTACTCCCATCCTGGTCAAAACTCCTCCTGTGCCTACTTAGCCTCCTTATAACTGGTCCTCTGATGACTAACTCGAACTGGTTGACCAATAACCCCAGGGCGCAAGCTCCTAACCACCCTTGTGGTATTTTCTGCGTATGCGTCCTTTGCTGTACTAGCCCACCCTTCATCAGTTATAGGTGCTGTGAGGTTAAGAATTTTCTATTCATCTTTCAAACCTAATTCAGTCACATTAACGATTACTTTCAGCCATGAAAATCATCTAAGTTCTCGGTTGCCATTCTTGTATCTATAACACTGGTACTCATCAGGAGTTAAGGTGAACCGAGGTGGGTTGGCTAAGCACTTCTATCTGGCCAACCCCAATTCCATGTACAGTAGTCTGCTTCCCAGGAAATTGTTTAATGTTTTACCTTAAATTCTTCATCTTGATTTTCTTTAACATTGCCTTATTCTGTATGTCACTCATCAGTGTATTATATAGTTTATCTTTTCATTCTTATAAATGACAACGGTGTCGTATGATTAGTACCGGAAGGTGGTGGATCTGAATGTATCAGAAAGATTAGACTATGATGCAGCTCTACTCTTCCCAAAAACCGCAAAACCCTCACCATGCCCTTAGTCTCTCTGCTAGGTACCACCCCATACTCACACTTCTAGGAGCAACACACAGTGATGACGGTCGGGATAGAAATCTTCGTTAAGGAGGTAACTCCCGGACCTTATTGGTTCTCGGTTCTTCTCCTAACTCTGTGTGTGATCAGCAGTGCTCATATGTGTACATACCACTTGCAGTGGATAACGTGGACCCAAGTGACTCTCTCAGCTTTCTAATGGCAAAGGCAATGGTTTAACAGAACCTGGTATGGGCCTTCCCAACGGGACTGCTTCCAGTCTTTTCTCCTCAGGGACTGGATCCACACCCAGTCTCCTGGTTGGATTGAGTGAATCACCTTCTCCTGTAATTCACCTGTTGGACACAAAATCTTGGACATACGGGTTTGGTTAACAAACAGTCTTCTCATGTGTTCTGTTAGTATTTCTTCAACTTCTATGTCTACCTGTTCTGGTATCTCTAACTCTGGCATTATGTAGGCTCTACCTGATTAGCTAAACTGTCATCCATCATTTAAAGAGATGGCTCCTAGTAAACCAACTCTAGGGATATATCTTGACTTAATATTAGCTACCATAATCATGTCCACCAAGTAAGTTGTGAACGCTTCTACCCATTTGCTATACTTATCTGTTATTGTTAAACACCCCTTCTTGCCCTCAATTCGGAATAGTTCAACTAAGTCCATTTCCAAATGTTGGAATGGATATTCTACAAAAAATGTTTTTGTTAAGTAATTATCCTAACCTGTTCTATCGCCTGCCCCTACCATACTCCCCCTATTTATACATGGCTCAAGCCATGTATCAATATTGCTGCATATCTAAACAAATTATCCTTATGTCAGCCCTTCTCATTGTAGGATTGCCCCCTTTCATTTTCCACATGTCCAAGTCTCCCTGGGGCAGTCATCCTTAGCTACTCTGTAACAATTCTCTGTCAAGTGTCTTATTTAATTTGTCTGTGCTGCTTTGTATGGTTTTAAATGACCATGTGCTTGTCTGTGTAAATAGTCATATCTCTTCTTAGCGAATTTACCAAACATAAACTTCAAATCAAAAGTAAAAAACATGCCAAATGAAGCCGATAGGATATTAATTCATGGAGAGACTAACTAAGCGAACCAAACTAAATTCTCTTCCTATCTTCTATTCTTATTATGTCTTTTCTGTCTCTCCCAGTGTTATTTCTGTCCTCACCTGTTTATAATTTAACTATGCTGGTCTCCACTCACTAACCGTTATCTAATTCTTCTGTGTCCCTTTTATCTTCTCTTCCTTGCTTATGCTCTCCTCCTGCTACCAACCCATCAAGGTCTCAGCAGTGCAGGGGTACTAGAGGTCTCATTGTCTTATTCCATAGCTACTTAAATGTATCTCGATACCCTCAATGATCCTGGATCACCTACAGATGTCATATATTCCTGTCCCGTTGGCTTAGAATATATCCTGAAACTTGACACAAGTCTACCATTATTAAACTTATTCAACAACAAAATATAATAATACTATTATATTAATTCCACAGCCTTGTTGTGTTAAATCTCTTCCACTGCTTTCAACCTCAGCTGACTTCCTAAGGGAAAATAAACGTATCTAGATCATGTAAAAAATACCCCTGCTATTGGTCAAAATATTTTCAAATAACATAATCAGATCAAAATGACTAATCTGATTTACTCCACCAAGAAACATTATTGTACCCTTATTGTTCTATGAAAATACACTTAAAGAAGCCTACCCTTAGTCTAAGGCTTTGCGCTTTTAGTCTTCTCATTGGTTCAAATTTTCAAGAACTTTAACTCCATCATAATTATCAGTTCTACAAATTCCCTTAAAATCAATATCACCAATGACCTTAAATTCACTATCCAAATGGCTTTTCAATGTGGCTGATCAGACCACACAGGGAAGCCCAGAGGGGTCAAAAGTCATACCACTTTCAGAACCGTGTTTCTTACTACATTAGACAAATGAAGGCTAAGAACTTTATCCACATTTTGTATCCCAGGTTCCCAGAACATTCCCTATCAAAAGAATTTCACGTGTTTAATTAAAACTCAGAAAACCAAACTTCCAAAATGCCATGTGTGTCTACCCCTTTAAGATATCCTGTCCCTAGGAATTTTTCCCATAGAGCTAAGCGCTCCTTTTTCCATAAAATAACCACAAACATTTGGTCATCATTCCTTGTACTACACCGATTCAGAAACCCAAACGTTAACTACAAAAAAAAACTAAAAATACTTATAATTCCATTATACTCCCTTCAATCATTAGTTTTAATCTTCATCAATGTATGTGTATGCTTAACTGCACATGCGCTACCATTAGATATAATTATCCTGGTATCAATACTAGACCGATGTCCAACAAATATGTGATAGCTTTTTCACCTTTGGATTGTTCCTGCTACCCCACTAAATGAAACTAAATTCTGTCACAAATCTAGTAAATTTCTCCACATAAGGAATCAGCAATATTTAATCCCAGGCATTTAACAAAAATGTTGTTTGAGACGTGTTCTCCCATGTCTCCTTTACATACATATTTCAGTTGACTTCCATCCGTCCTGGAGGAAAGAATCCTACTCAAACACATCAGACAATACAATGTTTAATTAAGTGAAATCAACACCAAAATAAACACTAAACACTAAACAAACCCATAACCCCTTAACAGCAATCAAATCACTTCAACTTGTTGCATAAATTTAGTAAAAACAATTAATGATCTTCCTTCTGTCTGTACAGGGTCTGAAGTTCCAATGTATGCAGATATCTTGATCAATGCATGCTAATCACAAACAAGCTATACAAGAACTCACTACTGTAATTGTTCAGATGACAAAGTTGCTTAGAGACTCAAGTTTGCATCTCAATAATAAAAAAATATAAAAAAAACACAAAACACAGTCTGCATGTTTCTCACAAAGAAAACAACTGATGCCCCTGAGACAGATGTCTATGTATCAGGGGAAAAGTTCCATGTGATATCTGATTTTAAGTTCCACGGCCTCATACTTGATTCCAACCTCTCTTTTAAAAAGCAAATGAAAAAGGTACTTCAAATAACCAAATGCAACCTAGCTAATTTCCAAAGCATATGTAATTGTTTTACTACAAAGGTACCAAAACTATACTTCAAGGGCTCAGAGCGAGTGACGTCACCGATTGAAACGCTATTAGCGCGCACCACCGCGGTTACACTCACCCCCCTTACAAAGAGCGCGTCCTCACGTTAGCTTGCGACTCTACGTCCTACAGGAACGCGCACGCCGGCCAGGCACACGCACAACTGTGATTCATGTGCACTGTTCCTGCGAAATAAAATAAACTCACCCTGCAATCCACCTTTCTGACCTGACATCGTTTCATGCAATGGAAATATTATAATGTTAGCATACATTCACTTCCCGTTCAATTCACTGGTGTTACTAAACAATCAAACCACGGATCAATAACCAGAATTTATCACAAAACTTTTACGATTCCATTATTCAGACCAGAATCGCTTCCAGCCACATATAGTCCAGTGCTCACAACCAACTCTCCTCGTTTTACCCGTAGGAAAAAATATTACCTATTTTCAAACAGCGTTCTGCCTTTCCTCTATCGTAAGATTAAAACCAATGTTACAACTGTATCTCTCTTTCGGCTTCACACTTATGAAATGTCTATGACCTTATATGTACCATGTAAAACGCCAAATTTATAATACTTAATACAACTTAATACAACTCCCTTCAAACCTATCCGCTCATTATAATTCATTCGATTTCGGTAACTGTCTCTTCAATTTAAACTAAACAAACCATCAAAACGTTCAGTTTATATCTTAAACAACCACTAACAACCGTATCTTTCCAGGCAAAACATACCAACAGCTGAATAACAATCAGCACCTAAAATTTGTATCCACTGATGCATAGGCTGAGAATCGAACCCGAGCCTCCCCAATGGCAGGCGAGACTTCTACCACAGAACCACCAACGCGCTATTGAACTGACGGACACTCCTCACTCCTCAATGTCTGTAGTCGTACAATTAGGCACGTACTATCGATACAATTTCCAGAACATAGCCCTAATGTAAATGTCGAAGCCTTTCTCCTGCGACCGTTGACTCTGCCTCTCTCTCTTTCTACACTTTCCTTCTTCTGCGGGCTTCAGACAGCCACACCCTGGCTATGTCTAACCCTCGACATGCTGTTTCCCTGTCTTGTCCCCACATACCTTATGCATCTTCCTTACCATTAATCCCAACTTTTCCACATCCAAATCTCCATCAAATTCCTATTTCCTTCTCCACATTGGACCGAAATAAATATTTATTTTATAACATTTAACTCCATGTATCGCTCATCTCCCGTTAATTCCTGCACCTCCTTTGAGGATTTACTACCCATGTTTGTTAAATTACTATCGTAGTTATTCTGCTCATTCTCCCACTCTAGAATTTTTAGAAGGAGTATTTGTATGAATCTTAAATTATCTTTCATTCTATGTGTTTTTTAAAACTCTGATTCAATTACAATCTGTGTGTACTTGCTATTGATCTCTATGTGTGTGCTGTATTTTCCTTTGTCCATGTCCTACTGGTAATTTCCTCTAGGATCCCAGAACAATTACTTTCATGACTTTTGATAGATCCATTAGGTCTCACATGTATATGGCTTTTGACCCTCTTATCCATCTCACACGCAATTATCCTCTTACCCCTGTGGAAATTTCCCAATGTGTCTATGTGTTGTACAATCTGTGTATCTCTTTCTTGAAACTTTATCTTTTGAGGTGACTTTTGATCGGACATTAGGTCGCATACGTATGCAACTATAAGCTATTTTCCAGGGGTCGTAAAGCCCTAGTTAACAGCCTATTTATCTGTTGCTCCTTGTAACTTTTGACAATAATATCTGTATCTCACTCCGCCATATTAGGTTTCCCTTCTTCAATGGATAATCAGACCTAGATTTGCTCCTCCGGAAGATCTGACCATCCCCTCCTTTCCACTCTTTCCCCCCATTTATATCGAGGGTGGATTTCAATGCTTTTAACACCCTCTCCCCATCAGTTTTCGTTTTTTTTTTCT